>NW_021636061.1:0-48351 GCF_004799145.2 Neltuma alba | reverse complement strand
AAAAAACTTTACTTGTTGCGTGGGATTAATCAACCCCATGTATATAAGATTGAGAATACCATGAAAAAACCAAATCACATATATATGGGTTTAGCTAATCTTACATAACAAACAATCTCTTATACTAAATTTCTTTTAATCCTAATTTTAATTTCTATTCCTAATTTTTATTACTTGACCTAAAAGTCCATGTGGGTGTATTTTATCAAGTGTTCTTCTGACACCGAACACGTATATTCGGATATATTGCTAGAGCCGAGAAAACGAGTCGAGCCCGTTTAGACCCTGAAATTATGAGGGCTGGGCTTTATATTTTTCCCTTCAAATGGGAAATAAACATCATGTACAGGTATTGCCACGTGTACATTGACCAGACGACTTGTGACCTATGACCAAAGTACATAAAATCATACTAGATATTTCCTACTAATTTAATATTTATTTTATTTTAAATATAATATTTCAATTTATTTTATTTCTCATATTCAGTTTTTTAAAATAGTTCCTTCAATAATTACACATGTTAATTAAATAATAGTTCTAATCATTACACATTATTAATAAGAATATTTTAGGTAAAACAATACCTATTTATTATAAATAGCCAACCTAACTAATTTATTTAATTTATTCAAATTAGTCAATTAATTTTTTATATTAAGTATTAGAGGTAGTATTATTAAATTGATGCGGATACTGTCAATACTTAAAGTGTTTAAATCTACATCAACCTAAATATCACAAAAACAATATAATTTACTTAAAATATGCAAAAATGTTTGTATATAATTTGGAAAATAGAACATTCAAATAAAAAGATAGTAATTCACACATGCTACTACCACAGGGGTGTTGGTCAAAGTGGCAGATCCCTTGGACTCTTTGACTAGCTGGTCTCGAGTTCTAACCCCGTGTGTAGAGAGTAACTCCTGTTGGGATACCTCGTGTCCCTGTCAAAGGATCTTAGCGTGGCAGGTCAGATTAGCATGATGTCATTAAGTATATTAATTAGAACTATTATTATTAAAAGAATATAGTATGATTTTATATTTAATATCAAAATAAAAATTAAATAAGGTCTTATATTAAAGATTGGATGTGGTAATAAATAAAATAAAAAAAATTAAAAATGTCCTCAATCACCGAAAAAAAAAAAGAAGATCAACCCAATTCATATGTCTAATATTTGTTTTTATCACATCGGTTGAAAAATTGACTTACCGGTTAGCTCGTGTGATTGACTAATATAAATTGATTTTTGGTTGTTGTAATAATTTTTTTTTTTTGTGTGATACATATAAGATTATAAGTACCCTTCCATTAGATGCACTGTTAGCGTCCGCCAGTAAAATACTTTCACCATTGGTGTTCTTTCAAATCTTCATGCTTTCACCGCTCTGTCGAAAATTTCCTCTGCCCCACCACACACATGTTGGTACCATGCTTAGGCCCTCAAATTTCAAGACTTGAAATTATAATAAATCTTTGAGCTTTCAAATCTACGTGAATGACTTCTAGCTATCAATTATGTGTTACTTCTTATTTTTAATATAAGACTTTATTTTATTTTTATTTTAATTCTAGATATAATATTCCAATCCACTTTGTCTCTTATATTTATATATTGTTTTTCCTAAAATAGTCCTTCTAACAATAATAATTCTAGCTAAAGCACTTGATTAGTAAGGATATTTTAAGAAAGATAACACATATTTATTATAAATAACTAACTTAACTTCTTTTCTTAATTTCCTCGAATTAATCAACTAACTCTTATAATTAGGATTGGAGATAGTATCTTTTAAACTTTTTGGTTATGTGCGTATAGTCCCTCAAACTTTGATTGATACATATATAGTTCTCTTGAACTTTAATATGATTGGTGTAATGAAATGGAGGGTGAAGAAATTTTAATGAACTCAATTTAAGAAAATTAAAAAAATGAGATTATAAAATTTTAATTAAAAAATATATAAGATAAGTGAAACAAAAATTAATTAAAAACTTTTAACTTTATTTTTTTAATTTATTAAATTGAGTTTATTAAAATTTTCATTCTCCACCCTTTCTTTCATCTCCTTCATACAAAAACGTACCTTGTGCCAACAAGCAATATGCAAAATCAATCATGTAAGAGTTATCTGCGTAAAGGTAGAAGTCTAAGGAGTTTATCATAGACCTCAAAGGTTATAGAAATTAGGAGAAATTGCAAAAAAAAAAACCCTAAAATTTGAAAAACGTAGATAAAGACATGTGACAACTTCACTATGGGTTTTGACAACTTTATGATATATTATTATTATCAAAAGCCATAATAAAATTGTCATGACAACTTCATGACATATTATTATTGTCAAAAGCCATAGCAAAGTTGTCATGACAACTTCATGACATATTATTATTGTCAAAAGCCATAGTAAAGTTGTCATGAGTCCCTATTTGCATTTTTCAAATTCCAGGATTTTTAATTGCGATTTTTCCTAGAAATTATTTGTGCGTACACCCAAAGTTCAGAGGCATATATGATTTAGGAGGAAAAAAAAGGTGTTTAGATATCTTGGAGGAGAAAATTTTCTTTTAGCTCTCATGTGCCCTGGAAGTTGTATTTTGTAACATTTTCATCTTGAACTGTTATCCGTCATTAAGTTTGAATTTTAAAGATACCAGTCAAACTACATAATTTAGAAGTTAAATTTGATGATAAATAGATAACAACCACGATATTTTTACTCAAACTTCTTGGATATATAAGACCAAAGAAAAAATTTTAAAGTGCTGAGTGTTATTTTGTGAATATTTTTAGAATATTTTAGCTACTTATCCTTAAAAAAATCAGAAAAAGAGAGGGTGGAGGGGGTCCCACAAGGGAAGAAGGAAGGAAGGGGTAAAGGCATGTATAAATGGAAGGCGGCAATAATGAACGGGGGAGACGTTGGATATTTGAAAAGCAAGGAGAGGCAAAAGGGCGTTGAATAGGAAATTCCACCAGTTTTGGAACGTTGGATCCTTCAATTTCAATCATTGCTGTTTTGCTTTTTTAATTTTCCCATGTTTTACAATTTGCGCCCCCTTTTCCTGGAATCCCTTATTCCTTATTCTCCTCCATTTTACATTTTTTTTTTCAAAAAACTTTTATTTTTCATTTTCAACCAGTTTATTATCAGATCCCCTAAATATTACGCCATCATCCCAAGATTTAACACCAATTAAATAAATCATTGACATAGATCTTTTATTGATGGTGCTAGGCGCTAACCTGCCAGCTAGAATGTTTATTCTAGGTTCAAGAAATGTTTTTTATAATATATTATTACTATAAATGGTGAAAAGTTTCATATTGTTATTAAAAAACTATTAAAATTGTGGCATTTGGTACAATAAAAAAAAAGCTATGAATTAAAACTAACAAACGTCTGATTTAAGAAACCTTGGTGAAAGTTTATCGATGGAAAGATAAAATCTTTAAAGGCATAACCTTTTTTAATTTGCGTTTTATTGTGGGAAACGAATTAGCATGATGAGCGGAGGAAAGATAGTACGGGACCATAATAAAAGTCACAAGGTTAAAAGAAAAAAAAATGCAAATGAGAGAAAATAAAAATAGAAAAAACTAATAATTGGGTTGGACAAAAAAATTATATATTTTAAAGTAAGTCATTTCAAATTTTATGAATGGAAAAAAAATTATATCAACAGAAATAATCCTAATTAAATCTGATAATAATATGAAAATTTATAATAGTTGATGGTAATGAAAGATGGATAATTGTACCTTAGTAAAAAAAAAAGGAAAAACAATAAATCCTTTGCTAACAATATTTGGAGAAATTAAAAAAAAAAAATTGACCCTGTGGTAGTGCATAATTGAACAACGTGGTCCCTTATATTTATAGAGAGGGCATTTGTATCATTCTCGCATGCTTCCCTTTATCTTTTACTTCTTTGATTGCCATTTCTTCTTTGTGTTTTTTTAAAGCGCTTCCCTACTTCCTTTCTCATTCCTTGCCCTTTCTTTTCCACCCTCCATCTTTTGACTTCTGCATGCTATTTTGTGTGACGTGAGAAATTGGATAAATTATATTACCTCCTATTTTTAATATAAGATTTAATTGACTAATTTAAAAAAATTAAAAAGTTAAAAAAAACTTAAATATAGTACATATGATATGACCTTTTTACAATATTTATTTGTATCATTAGATTGAATATTCGTTTATAAGCTGAGCAAATTATATTAGAAAAAAATAATAAATATATTATTTTAAAATAATTTATTTAATTTTTTAAAATTAATTAACTGAGTCCTATACTAAAAATTGAAGGTAGTAGATTAATATTAAAGAAAATAATATGGGGAAAATCAGCATGCCTCCTAGCCGCTTGGAAAAAAACCTCAACCCAACCCCCTAAAGATGGGTTAATGAGCTTGTCTCTATTTTCATGTAATTATATATAAATCTTTATAATTTATTTTATATAATATTCTATCACTATAAAAAGTAATAAAAAATGACAGAAAAACATCTCTTGAATTTTAAAAATACAAATATGTTGTATTTACTATTCTTATAATCATTTTGACTATACTTATAATGATTTTTACTATTCAAAATATGTCAAAATCATTTATTTTTCATTTTGAAATTCAACATATATTTTTGTGTCATTTTTCATAAATGATAAATAAAAAGATAGAGAGAAATTAAACAAAAAATTAATTTTTTTACATAAAAATTAAAATAAATTAGTGCTTAAATTAAACACAAAATTATAAATTTTTAATTAATATTAAAAGAAAAAATTGTAAATAAAAGGGCCAACCCACCTCAAATTGGGGTTGTAATTTCACCAGTTCACACCCCACTACTTTTTGGTCGATCTGAGTCTAACCCATGTCATCATAGATTATATTGTAGAGATAGATTTTTAAAAAATATTTCTAAAGTTCAAAATATAATTTTGTGAATGATTTTTTTTTTTTTGTGTTTGGTCGAAAAAAGAATGATTTTTTTTTTATATTTGTAGTACAAATTCGAAAATATAGCTTTGACAGCCCATTAATTAGCTTAGCCTAACTTCAAAATAAATTAAACTGAGATGCAATTAATCATTAGTATACTAATATAAAATAATATATATATAAATTTTTTCCAATAAAAATATATTAAAATTCGACGTATGTGTAAATCATACATTGTATATTTTATATTAAATACGTGTAAATATTTCAAAGGCACTTGAAAAAACAACTTGGTATTAAATCAGGTTAGACACAGAACAAAACCTAAGTTTGTGGTAAAAGCACTTTTAAAAAGTGTTTCTATGCAAATCAAAACAAAACTCTTCTTACATACTTAATTCGTATATCATAAAATTATTTTAAAATTATGGTTTTGTTTTTACTTAAACACTTCATTAAAAGTTAAAGGCTTTTACTGTTTATGTAGGTACATGTTTCATACTATTAAGATTCCTTATGTATTTTATCAAACATAGATCCACTCCATTATCTATTGTAAGTTAACTTGCTTTCATCCCATTTTATTAAGTATTTTTCACAGAAATAACATTATAAAGGATCAAAATAAATGTTGAGTTTTTGACAAGATACCCACTTTTATGGGCCTAGCCCATCATAATGAGTTTGAAAATTAACTGGGCCACATCATTTGGGTTTGAATTCATTTAAGCTTTAATATTTACTGTAATATTCACAGCCGCACGTATTATCAAGATCAAACAAGGGTTTTTTTTCTTACCAATAGAGTTGAATCCAGTGAAAAAAACTAATCTCTCACAACGTGATAGATCAATATTCGAATCCCAGTTGGAAGAAAGCCCACATTTGGTACCTAATAATATATTTAACAGAATTGTCTTTTTAATAAAAAAATATATGTACCTAGTAAAAAGGACCAGAGAAATTGCCTCAGAAAAATGTCTTTTGTTCTAAAGGTTTTCTTCAACAAACTATTCAACAGCATAATTGGCGCGTTAATATGATGAATCGATCAGAACGTGACCCTTAATTTTATTGGAACTAGTTTCAGTCCTCATCATCTTGATGAGCACTTTAAACTCATCAGGTTTTGACCATCTATATGTGATTTGAGTAGTCCAAATTTAAAATTTTCAATTAACTATTTTTTAAATAGAAAAAATTATTTTTGAAAAGAATTATAGTTAAGAAATTATTTCTATTTTAAAATTTACACATGTTAGAACAATTATTTTAAACAAATAAAAATAAAAAAGAAATCATATTAAAACCATCCAAATAAGATATAAATAATCAAAATCTAATAAGTTTACGGTGCTCATAAAAGTGATGAGTACTGAAATTGGTTTCCTATTTTATTATGTTAATACAAAAAGTTGTGGTATTTGATTTTCCGAACCAAAGGAACTAATGCTTTGTTTCCCTTTTACTACTTCTTCGTTCTGTTATGCAAAATCGATTGATCTAAGGAAGAAAAGACAGAAAATCAGAATTTTTGCTCCCATTCCGGTATAGGCTTGGAATTGAAAGCCTTCCTTCTAACTTTTGTAACAGGACTGTACTTGCTATGATTATGGAAAGCCAGGATAATGAACTGTTAAAAATGAATCATAATGATTCTACATATATACAATATTGATTCTCAATTTCTCATCCAAACGTAAATTAATAACGATTATACTGTATCTTTTGAATTCTTGCCTCTTATATATAGACTTGCAACTTGCAGTTTAGTGAGATAGTCTTCGAGCCAATAACTATACTCTATCTCTTGTCATAATCGATAAGAGAAGCTAAACTTAATACAAAGCATAAAACATGTTAGTTTTTACTGAAAGATATTGATGTGTGGTAAACTAGTAATAGTATTAGTAGGGGCAAGAAGGTAAATGGGAAATGGTAGTGGACTAGTGGTCTATAAATAGGATGTTAGAAATTATACCGGGTGTCTATTGAATACATATTTTACTGTTTACTCTCTGCTCTCTCTTCTCTCTCTGTTTACCTTTAACAGATATATTTTAATTTATGATTTTTTAAGTTTATTATGAATAATGAAGATTTATATTATTGTAATTCTATGAAAATATTGGGAACGGGGTATAATCATTTTCGGGTTTGAGGGATACCTTGAAATCATATGAAAGGGGCGCTTTTGAATTGTTTTGTGTTTAAAACGTAAAAGACTACATTTTTTAACCAACTTTTCAACCGCGGACAATGTTACAATTTTAGATTTGATATTAATTAGCAGGTAATTTTTAGATTTTGTATTAACAGAGATCCCAGATTTAATTCACACTAAAATATAATATTTTTATGTTTTATATTAACACTTAATTTTTTGTTTGATAATAAAGCATAAAATTTTTTTAAAAAATTAAGAAAGTAGAAAAAAGGTTCATCACCCTTCCAACATTTGATAAACTAGAAATTAACTTCCTGACCCATTAGTATATTCTGGGCTTGCCAGCATTCGGGAATTTTTCTTAAGTGGGCATCGAAGAGCTGCACTTTCTCCTATTCCACTCTAACTGAAGAAGTGGTTTTTTTTTTTTACCAGGGAATTTTTTTTTTCTAATTCCATTATTGTTCATATCATCGTGGACCAACATTCTATTATTATTTTACCAACAGGATTGGGTCTAGCGGAAGGAGCTAGTCCCTCACAACGCAGCGAATCAATGTTCAAATTCCCACTGGGAGAGGTACCCACATTTAGTGCCCGACAGTATTTCGAATAGGATTGTCTCCAATAGGAAGATACCTATGCTTTAGTAAAAAAAAATTCTTTTATTTTTCTTTATATTTCATTATCATCTTTTCTTATAACCAAATGGGCCCTAGAAAACCCGTTGCATTGGAAGTTCCATTGGCACGTGGGATTTGTTTTATAATCTCGTGTTTCTTACAACTTGCCAATTTGGCAATAATCATGTGTTAAATTGTTAATCTTTTAATGGCTGATTAATTTTTCCCCCTTACTTTTACCAACTGGGTTATTACGTTGTTTTGAGGCTCACAAAAAATGAACTTTTGCATGATTCTTGAAATATTGTTGAAAAATTTGTCTAGTTAAAAAATTATTTAGTTATCACGTTTTTTATTGCCACGATGAACATAAGTAAACCAAATAAAATGAGAGATTTTGAAGGTGTTTAAATTAACTTTTTGAAAATGATTTTACAAGTAAATATGTAAACCTCAATTTACGTAAAAATATTTTTAAGTGATTTAAAGAGAAGCTTCCCAAATTACCCGAAACGAGATGAAATAGGATGAACATCGCGGGATCGGTCCTGTCCTAGCATAAAAATAAACAAAGAATGAGTTTATAAAGTAACTAGAAAAAGATTGTAATACCATTGGGATGAGAGCGAGTTGACCATTGAGCAAATTCTTCTTGCATGATATAATATTAATGTGATTCAAAGACACAGGGAAAGCTAGTGCAATTTTAGTGCTCCAACACAATATAAGTCTTAGGCAGGAGATGAAAAAAGAAGAGGATTAGAAGATTGTTGTTTCACCTACTTGAAAGATTGAGATGCCCATTTGCTCTGTTCAAGTTAACTGCTTTAGAGAAAATGCTGGCTTTTCATTTAGCAAGACTCACTCTCTGGCCCAAAATTTTATAGAAAATTCTCATAGTAACTCTCATTAGTTCAACTTGCTCATTAGAAATCAAAAGGAGTTGGGTTTAACAGAAGGGGTTAGTCTCTCATAATATAACGTACTAAGGTTTGAATTTTTACTAGAAGAATTGCCCACATTTAGTGTTGAAAAATACCTTAAATATAATTTCTTTCAATAGAAGAATACCTGTACGTGAAAGAAAAAAAACTTGCTGATTGGAGGCTTCACCGAACAATTGAAGATCATCCCCAGGGGAAAAAATGTATGACAGGTTGCCCCTCATTGCTTAGTTTCAGATCCTTCCACCTTCCCCGCCTAGCTTCCTTGCTAATCAAATATCCCAGCCTTCTCATGGACAAGACAAACAAGTATGGGCATAAAGAGCCTCCCTGTCTAAATCCATGAATAGGATGGAAGGTGTGAGATTCATCACTATTCCAAAGCACTTTCAGGAAAGTTAAGCCAGTACCAGTCATAATAAAGTTCATCATTATTCCATTGAGGTTTTCTAGATGGAAGAAAGACTTGGATATAGACATGAGGAAAATATAGATGACGACAAGTATTTTGGATTATTGTATAAATTTAACCAGCTAATTCCACCGAAAAAGACAAGCAAAGAGGTGGAATTGAAATAGAAGATGTAAACATGATAAGGATGCCATCATTCCGAAGCATATGCCAAACCCCCAAGCCGCTCTCAGAAAGTGGTAACTTTTAATTTGACTTGTATGATCACAATCTATGACTATATTACATTTTTTAGTGATTTAATTGGAAATTTTTCTCCACCTAGTATGTTCGGAGAATGGATTACTAATTAGATTAATGTTCATGATTTGAATTTGATATATCTTTTTTAAAATTATAAATTAACACATATCATTAAAATTTGATATGAATAATTATGAATTAGTATTATCCTTAATATAAGAGCTAAATAACTAAATTGAGGATATCAAAAAAGTTAGTTAATTTAATTATTTATAAAAAAATGTGAGTTGGATTCTCTGTACTATTATTTTTAATCATAGTCATCAGAACTACTCTTTAATAGAACCCCCTTCTAATTAATAAGGATATTTTGTCAAAAAATTACTCATTTGGTCTTAAATGTATAGCCCATTTTGTAGTGTAAATTATATTACAAAATGAATCTTACATTTAAGACTGAAGGAGTATAAATTTGAGAAACAAATTGAATTAAGATATTATATTTAAAATCAAATCCAACTTTTTAACTAAGTCAAATCTAACTTTTCAACTAATTCTTATATTATAAATTATACGTAGCATAAGGAAAACATGACATGAAGAAACTTACAATAGGGGAAAAAATCAAGTTCAGAAAACTAGCATAGGTTTGGAAAGTTTTACAGAGTTTTATATTAGATATAGATATAGATATAGATATAGATTTTTTTTTTAACCAGAAGATATAGATATAGATACCAATTTTTCGCATTTGGTATCGTCTAGCATAGGGAAAATGTTGCGTTGGCAAAATGAAAAAGGCATAGAAAAAAATACTGGGGAGAATAACAATTAAGAACTTTATAAGAATATCAATTTAAAATGACGACATTTGAATTGTAAATATATATAGAAGTCTGAGTTGTAAATTTCAAACTCTCAGTTGTAAATAGATCCTCATTTCGTATTAATTTTCTTAAAGATCGTTAATTTTCATTCTCCCCAAATATTCTATATATACAAGGTTTTACGTTTTTTGTTATAATTTGATCAAGCTTGTATTTGCAATTTTGCATGTGAAATTTAAAGATGGGTCATACTATTCACATAGCATAAAGGGTATAATTTTTCAAACTTATATAAATGTATTGGTTGATTTATACTTAATTTTTTATATTCTTGGCTTATGTACAACGATGTTATTTTCGTAGTTGGATCGGGAAAAAATAAATAAATAAAGCTGAGAGTACAAAAAAAATTCATTAATAAAACTGACTGAAAATTGCCTCACTAAACATTAAGCAACTAACGTAAACATCAAGCATTAAACCACTGGGATCTGAAAAAAAAGTAACTGACAGATAAGTTACCCGTCCAATTTTTAACATAGGACATTATTGTTAAGTCGAATTTAGTTTTAAATATCAGATCTATTTATACTCAAGTAAAAGAGGGGAGGATATTAAGGAAGATGATTATAGTATTTTAAAAAAAATGTTTCATATTTTTTATAATTAACTAACTTAATTAAGTTGCTTAATATAATCAAATTAATTAAATAGGTCTTATATTAATGATATGATAATTATTAGATTCATTATAAATTTTATATTTCATTCTAATTTTTATCAGTATAACTTTTTAATGAAAAAGCCAATGCTCTCTATTTGATAGCTTCTTTTGTGGTATAATTTAGAGTATCTTCAAGTTACTTGGTCTTGAAACTAATCTCTGTCAGGCCAGGAGCATTAAGATTAAAATCTTCTCAACAAATATGCTTTCCAGTATTTAAACTCGTGCTCTCTTTACGGAAGTGAGATCGCCTACCATTTCAACTAATAGTTTGTTAGTTTTATTTGATGGCTTTTAAATGAGTTATCCAAGAGTGAAGAATTTGTGCATAAACTTAACTTTCCGTTTTTTGCATCCTCACAATTTCTGCAGAGTTTTCCATTAAATAATAAGTAAATGAGAACTATGAAAATACTAAATCTCAAAATAAGTACTTAAGACTTGCTAATGAGAGAGAGGGAATAAAATTTAAAATGTCATTTTGAAATTAAAGGAAAATAACAAGAATGGCCCCTTTTTTGACAAAAGAATTTTTTTTCACTTCTCTTTAATTTCAAAATGACATTTTAAATTTTATTCCCTCTCTCTCATTAGCAAGTCTTAGGCATTCATTTTAGGATTTATGTTAAATTTTTAAAAAAATAAAATTAAGCTACCAAATCTTAGCTATGGTAATTCAAAATAATAATAAATATTTAATAAAGTTATTTTATAAACTATGAAATCTAAACTGTTCAAATTTTAATCTTAATTGTTGAGATAAAAAGTAGATAGAAGTGGAGGGGAGACCAAATGGAGACACTCCTTTTCCCTTGTACACATGCTATTAATCTTGTTAATGGTGGTTGTGAGGCCTCACATCCTTATAGGGATTTTTTTTTTTTGAAACATTAAAAAGAACAGATAGTATCCTTACAAGTGCAGAACTGAAGTCAAATAAAAAGAAGGAAATTTAAATAAGAGAACAATTGACATTAAAAGATGATGTCCTTCAAGATAATCTCATTCGTACTGTCTTTTGCAGTTGTCAAGCTGTGTAAATGGTTTGATAGAGGCCAAGATTTGAAGCGATTGATTACCTGAAGAGGAGAAGGAGGAGTTGATGACCCCATACTGAAAATGCTGTAAAAGTTGCCCTTGGAAACAAATCCAATAATGATAGGTTAAAGGTTTGTTTATTGCTTTAAATTTATGCAGAAGAATAAACCATTCATTGTCGTTGAAAGAGACAACTGAAATACAGCATCTATTCAAAAAAATATTATTCTTAGAGAACATGTCATAGTTAATGCAGAAGTATGTGATTAACAATAAAAAAATAAATTAAATTTTAAACTATATACAAGGTGTCACTTATAAAAAAAACCAATCTTGTGTATATGATTAGAGGGAGCACATGAGAATATCATGAATTCATGAATTCATGAGTGATATGATTCCCATGAACAAGGGGCTGAAGGTTTCATTTTCAACTTTTATGTAATGAACAAAAAAATTTTATAAGATATAATGAGCAGATTTAATTAGGAAGAATTACCTTTTTTTAAATAATTTCTGTTTGTGAAAAATATTCCATATCCATACAAACACAAGACAACACGCAGAGATAACAGTGACGATAACATATAATCCAAGTTTATTTAACAATGAAAATGAAGTTAGTTTTTTTTTTCCCCAGATTGCGTGTATCTTCAAAAATTTTTAAATTAAAAAGTTTCTTGCCAATTGCCTAATGACATGAAAGTTCTTCTAACTTACAGGTGTAGGACCACGGGTTCAATTCTACTTATAACTTTATTGCAGTCTTTGAAATACAAATTTTAATTTTTTTTAAAAGAGAAAATTAATTTTTAATTTCTATAATTTTGACTTAATCAAAACTCAATTTTTTAACTTTGATTTCATGTAATTCAAATTACTATAATTTCAGTTGAGTCAAACTTCACCTCCTGAATTTTAACTCATTGCAATTCCTATAATTTTAATTATTTAAAATATAATTTTTATATTTTAAAAATAAAACCATATATTTTAAATTTAATAACTAAAATTTTAAATTGTTAAAACTATAAAAATGAATTGAAATATACACTGAATTAAAATTGAAAGACCATATTATAATTGAGTTAAAATTATAAAGATTAAAAGATTAATTTTTTTTTTTTAAAAAAAGAAGAAGAATAAACATAAAAATCTTTAATGGGCGGGCAGAAGTATTCGTCACGAATTAAATTGCGGTCATCCTTTTCTCGATACCAAATATTGACCACTGAAGGAGGATGCGTGAGAATTTTTTTGTTTTGGTGAGATAAGTCCGAATATAACAAAATATACAACGCAACGTAAATAAAATATTTCAATCAAATCAGTCTCTTCCCTAATCAAAACAAATCAAATCAGTCTCAAAATCAAATTGGCTTCCTACAAAAGTTACTTAAATATGATTTTAGTATATAATATGAAATTTATAACAAATCCTCCATAAAACTTTATGATTAAACGAATTATCCATAAATTATAAACAATATAACTATTTTCTTAAAATCTGTGCACAAGAATGCAAGTCTAATTATTAGATTTTTTGAAAAGAAAAAGTTTTTGATAAAATACGAATGATTGTTATCTTAATTTTTTTTTCCATGTGCGAATTTACTAAAAAAGATATAAATTTTTATAATAATTATATAAAAAATACGTTTTAATTTATACTTTTGTTTTTTTTTTTAACAAAATAGAGTCCATTTTATTGATAGTAAAAAAGAGTACAAACACCAATAGCCGAAGCCAAAAAGACACTCAAGAAAATCTAACAGTAAAACCTAGCCCACCAAAAAACTCACCAAAAAACAGACACACAAACTAACAATCAAGCCTACACACACCTCACACAACAGAAAAACAAACTACCTAACAGAAACGAGGCATCAACCAATACCAACCCGATTAGAATAAGTCACATCAGGTTGAGAAGTTCTTCCATTTCTTCCAGACCGACTGAACAAATCATTCTGCATCTCCATGCTATCCTTTTTCCCGCAACCAATTGAATCAGCCAAAAGGATATCCTCCAAAGGAGTTGGAACTGTTGCCAGCCACCCATTGGGTGCCAACCCCCTTCTACAAGAAGCTGCTATAAAGTCTGCAGCACCATTACCTTGGCGAGATACCAAGGAAAACACAATCTCTGGCCTATTCTCAATTAGTGACAGTATTTCAGTTAACACAGAGGTACATTGCCATTCAAAACCTTCAGTAGAGGACATAGCAATTTGCTTAAAGAGAATTTCACAATCAGTTTCAATGCAAATCTTGCACTCTTTGAACTTTTTACTAATCAAAACTGCCTCTCTAAATGCCAGGCATTCTGCTTCCAAAGCAGTCTGGGCCACAAGCTTCTTCCCATAACCTCCCAAGAAACATCCTACACTATCTCTACAAACAATTCCTATACCAGCACATCCATTTTGTTTAAGAAAAGCACCATCAACATTTATCTTCACCGTGCCTTCTTCTGGTAACATCCACTGAATATTCCTTGTAGGTCTTGTCTCTTGTCTACCATTTACTTTATTGTTCAGAACTGACTTCACACTCCATACTTCATTAACCAAACCAGAAGCCATAGACACTACTTTCTCACCATTAATGCTATCCTCATTGAAAACCCAATCACATCTAGCCTTCCAGATACCCCAACAAAGAGCAGCAACTAAAGCCTTTTCTTCTTCATTCAAGCCTTTATTTCCTAACATCAGATCTTCAAACCACTTCCTGATGCTAGTAATCTGTGACCTATCAATCCTCAAGGATAACGAGCACCCAAACCAGCACCTACTTGCCCAAGGACAAAGTAATATCAGGTGTTCAATTGTTTCAGCTTCCAAACCACAGATTGAGCAAAGCTCATTTGAGGCACATTTCCTCTTGTAGAGGGAAGCTTTAGTTGCTAAAGCATCATTAAGCATGCGCCACAAGAAATGCTTAACTTTTGGGGGGGTATGTAACTTCCATAGCAAATTCCAGAGCTGTTTGGAAATCAGATGGGAATTACCAGGCTTTGAGACTGTGCGATTTCCTTTCACTTCTTCCTTAGCAACATGATAGCCAGATTTAACACTATACTTTCCATCCCTGCACTTCAACCAAATTGCCTCATCCTTACTATTAGGAAGACGGATTTCTATTTGTAAAATCTTCTCTTTTTCTTCAGCAGAGATTCTTGAAGCAATAGCACTAAGATCCCATCTGCCCTCCTTAATTAAATCAGCAACTTTCAGCATTTTGTCTTCATCACTCACTATATCACAGCTTAGTTTCTCATTTGGGAGGCCCGGAATCCATCTGTCACACCACACCCTGACTTCACTTCCTCTTCCAACTTTCCAAAACAATTCCTTCTTCAGAAGTTCTCTGCCCTCAATAATACTTGACCAGCACCACGAAGCCTTGCCACCTTTATTAGCATTCATAAAGTCAGAGTTAGGAAAATAAATTCCTTTCAGAATCCTGCACCATAGTTCATTAGGATTCTTTATGATTCTCCAAGCTGTTTTTGCTAGTAAAGCCTTATTAAAAGCTTGAAAACTCCTGAAGCCCATTCCACCAACCCTTTTAGCATCAGTCATCACTTCCCATTTCTTCCAGTGAATTCTCCTGCCTTCCTTCTCATTCTGGCCCCACCAAAAGTCAGAGATTAATCTATCAATCTCCTTGCAGCACTTCAGAGGAAAAAGAAAACTAGACATTGGGTACACCGGTATTGAGTTTGCCACTGCCTTTATCAGAACTTCTTTCCCAGCAAAGGTTAACAGTTTTTGCCTCCACCCTTGCAATTTCTTACTTATTTTGCATTTTACAAAATTAAGTGCAGCAGTTTTCGATCTTCCCCATAGCAGTGGTAGACCCAAATATTTTCCAGGGTCATTTGTAGCTTTGATTCCCAAAGCTTGTTCAACCTCCTCCTTACACACTTGTGCTGCATTAGCTGAGAAGAAGATACATGACTTGTCTAGGTTCATTTCCTGACCAGAAGCCGCACTGAACATCTCCAGGATAAGTTTCATTACCATACAGTTTTCCTTCTGAGCCCTTAGGAAGAAAAGAGCATCATCAGCAAAGAAACAATGGGAGAGGATAGGTCCTCCTCTTGACAACCTCATACCTTTTAGATCCCCATTACTCACATGGTGCTGAACCATCAAAGAGAGGACATCTGCCACGATAATAAACAGGTAAGGGGATAAGGGATCCCCTTGCCTTATTCCTCTTTTTGGAGACACTTTCGCAACCTTCTTTCCAGAAACCAAGAGATCAAAATCAACAGAGGTAACACACTCCATTACCCATCTCACCCACTGCAAACAGAAACCCATTTTCAACATGACTTCCATGAGGAAGATCCAATCCACTTTATCATAAGCTTTGCTCAGATCGATTTTTAGTGCCAGATCACTTCTAGTACCCTTCTTTCTCCTCTTCAAATATTGAAAGGCTTCATGAGCAAGGATCACATTATCTTGAATCAATCTTCCTGCCACAAAAGCTCTTTGTTGCTCAGAAATATATTTACTCATTAAGCCTCTCATTCTAGCTGTCATGATTTTTGCAATAATCTTATAGGAGACATTGCAAAGCCCAATTGGACGGAATTGGCTTACAACTTCAGGTTTCTCAATTTTCGGTACCAAGACTATATGAGTAAGATTTAATTTCTTGAGGTCAGTGTGACCATCAAAAAATTGTTTTACCATACTGCATACTTCCTCCTTTACTTCACTCCAGGCTGATTGATAAAACATAGCAGTGAATCCATCTGGCCCTGGTGCCTTTGTAGAGCCCAAGTCAAACACAGCTAGTTCAATCTCTTTCTCAGTAATGGGTCTAGTCAGTAGCCAATTTTCATCATCAGTCACTACTTTCTTTACATACTTTAGAACTTCCTCCACTTGTTCAGTTCTCTTGTACTCAAAAAGCTTCTGGTAATAATCTTCAAACATGCTATTGATCCTTTCAGATTCTTCCACCCAAACTCCATCATTAGATTTCAGTCTGAGGACTTTATTCCTTAGCCTGCGCTGAATTACAGTATTGTGAAAGAATCTAGTGTTCCTGTCCCCATGTTTGATCCAGTTCAATCTTGCCTTTTGCCACCAGAATATCTCTTCCCTATCCCAGGCCTCTTCCATTTTCTTCATCAAGTTTTTTGCATGTAGGGCCTTCTCCTCAGACCACACACCTTCAAGGCAGTCGTTAAGCTTTAGTCGTAGCTCATCAATAAGCTTTCTATTGTTAGGGAATTCCCTCTTATCCCAATCGATTAAAGCCTTTCTACAGTTACTCAGTCTTCTAACAAATTCATCCATTCTATTCATCATTCGTCTCTCTTTATACCTCCAAGCCTCCTTTACCATGCTCACGTATTGATCATGTTCTACCCAAGCTGCATTAAATTTAAACATTCTAGGGACTTTTTCATCTTGGTAACAGCAATCAACCAATACCAAATGATGATCAGACCCAATAGGTTCAGAGTGAAAAACTTGGGCTTTGTCAAAAAATTCCCTAAACAGTATATTGCCATAGGCACGATCGATTCTTTCACGGATGTTGGCACCCCCACACCTCTTATTATTCCAAGTGAACTTGGCACCTTTAAATTCTAAATCAATGAGGCCACAGTCATCTAGGAGCATCTGAAAGTTCATGACCCTTCTCACATTGATAGGCCTGCCACCTTCCTTCTCTTCCTGAGATATTACCTCATTGAAGTCTCCAACACACAGCCAGGGTCCACTAACACTCCTAGCAATGGATCTCAACCTTCTCCAAACTACCTCTCTATCTTCAACTTTAGGGGCACCATAAACAAATGTGATAAAATCAGGAATATTTATCACAGTAGAGCTCACTTTAACATGAATCAAATTCCGTGAATGAAATAGAAATTCAAAGTCAATACCTTCACTCCACCAAAGTGCTAGACCACCAGATCTACCTTGAGGATCAACATAAAACTCATTTTCCAATCTGCAGGATCTTTTAATTTTCTGTAACTTCTTACTTCTCATTCTAGTTTCCATTAAGTACATAACAGAGGGCTTAAACTTTCTATTGCAGTCCTTAAGATTTTTGACTGTCAAGGCAGCCCCCAAACCTTGACAGTTCCAGGAGAGTAGCTTCATGGCTCCATGGGGGCTGTTTGAGGCCAACCACCCATGCCTTCAGCATCACCAAATTCAAACCCCTCCATCCTATCATAATGAGTTACCTCTTGAGTCTTCACAACAGACTTCTTCCTTTCTCTCTTTAAAGCAGCCTTCCTTATCTTCATTTTTGTTTTCCTTAGACTACTAGCAAAATTTGTAACAATAGAAGGCTGCTCACATACCACTTCAGTAATTCTTCTCCTTTTACTCAGATCAGAAGTCAAATTTTCTTCAGCCTCACGCTTCAGACCAAGCCTTTGGAAACTCTCCATCACCTCGTGTAGATCCTGCTTCACATAAAGCACCAAAGCTTGTTCTCCTACTTCTTCTTCAGGAGGCAATTCAACACTGTAACCACAGTTTTCCACAGTGTCCTCAAAGGCATATTCAAGATCGTCCTTCACCAGTCCAGAGCTAGATCCAATTTCATAATTGTTTGCCTTTGAAGCCCTCAGGTTTATGTCAACATTTTCAGTGAAACTATCACCATCTTTGTTTATACTTAGTTCAACAGAGTCATCTCTCAGCTTTTCTTTCAAACTCTCCTTTATCTCAGGAACCACGTTACTCCTTTCCTCCTTATTCTCCACCGAGAGTGAGAAAATATTCTCATTCTTGGTAGTTTCTTTCTGTAAATTCCTCTTGCTCTCCTTAGTTCTCTGCCACTTTACATTTATTTCAGGCCATCCCTCTCTGGTTACAAACAGCGTATCCTCTAGCGTCTTTACCTGCTCAGTAGTAGTCTATTTACCATAGCGTGGTTTCTCAGATCTGGCACTGACATTAGTCTTGGCAAATTGCAGTTACGAAAATCATGAGTAACATTTCCACAACGATAACAGAAATCCTGAAGTTTCTCATACCTGACAGAAATCCAAGTTTTCTCCCCGTTAGGCTTCAACATCCAAAATCCAGCAACCAATGGCGTCCTAAGATCCAAAATTACTCGTATGCGCAAAAAACTACGAAGCATACGCTTGTTATAATTAGGATCCTCCACCATTACTACATCCCCAATCTAATTTCCAATACTGATAGCATTGGACAGATTTGCTGCTTCTAAGGGAACTCCGTGCAGTTGAATCCAAATCGGACACTTACTAAAATCACAGTCCTCAACGACCATAAATTTGGTCCACTCCACAAGATTCAATACATGACTATTAATCGACCATGGTCGACCTCTCAAAATCCGGTTAAATTCCACATCATCAGCGAATTTAAAGAAGAAAGCATTCTTCGCAACAGAAACCACATCCACACCAGAGGAGAGATTCCACGCCTTCTGCACTACAGTCATAACTATTGCTCTACTTACTTCCTTCTCCGAAAGGATCTTGCCGATCAACACATTCCTCGATTCTTCTTCATTCCAAACTAATGGAACATCAACGGTGTTTGCCTCCCTACTTCTATCGCCCGTCGCCATTACTTCACCAGTAAGCCGCCGTAATACACCTGCTACCTCCGATCGCCGCCCTTCCCCTAACCACCTTTCCTGCCAATAGGCCGTTATGCCTAAACTGAACTCTCACGTGCTAAAGGAGAGAACTCTCACTCCCACGCGAAGGCGCCGGGAGAACTAACAAATTATACTTTTGTTTGAAATAATAAATTTATAAATAATAAATTATACATGCAAAATATAATTAATTAATATTATCTTAATCCTTAATATAAGAGCTAATTAAATATTTAATTTGATTATGAATATAAGACTTTAATCTAATTTATCTCACATATTTATCTATTTTTTTCAAAGCATTCCTTATATTAATTTACACATGTTAAAGGCTCCATCAAATAATAATCCTGATACACATGATTAACAAGTATTTTAGGAAATACAATATTTATTTATTATAAATACTTAATTTTACTAATTTTTTAATATTAATAAATTAATTGTCTAGCTCTTATATTAAGGATTGGAGATAATAATTAATATGTGTATATATATTTAAAAAATATAAGATTAAAATATTTTTTTATCCCAAACCATGGTTTTATACATTTAAAAAAGCAAAACAAAAAATTCACTCTATCAAAAACCATGGTTTTATACCCAAATCATAATTTTCAATTTAAAAGTAATTTTGAAAACAATTATAGTGTTTGGCTAAACTTTTCAAATCATAATTTTCAATAAAAAAAGTGATTTTGTCAAAAATTGACATATTTAGATGGTAGGGTAATCAAACACAAAAAAGTTGCGAGTTCATTAGAAAATAATATATATTAAAGTTAAAATAGAATTTGTAAAAAAACTTTACACTGCCTATTATTTTTTTTAGACATAAATATCTTTTTATAAAAGGCAATCTTATATTATAAGAGATTAGCCCCTCCCAAATCCAACTCCCACTGACTATGGCGTCTATTATTTATTTATTTATTATTTTTTTAATATAAAAGCTAATTAACTAATTTTGATAGATTAAAAAAATCAAATAAATCTAACTTGATTTCCTTAAAATGTATCAATCTAAGTATTAGAGTATAACTGTCCTTAATATGAGGTAGTTGGCAGTTAAATTTAATCCTAAATATAAAATCTCAATCTATTTTGTAAAAAATATCCCTTTAATTACAAGATATTCCCATCAAAAAATAATTCCAATGTTGCAATACACATGATTAAAGATAATAATTTAGAGAGATCAACACACATTGATGATAAATAACTAATTTTTTAATATTTTTAAATTAATTATTTAACTCTTATATTAAAGATAAAAATAGTAGATTGAGACGTTAAATTTTGAACCAAATTTTACTTTCCCACTCACTCATAGGTTAAGGATAAGTAGGAGTAATAAAATTATTACGTTGGAAGTGATATTGAAACATAAACATACTCATCTTTATACAGCATGAATCATATTTCTGTCAGCTGATAGCCTGGCACAGCCTACACAAGCAATATATTAGTACCACTTTGATGCGTATTATTTGTAATTTGTAAGAATTTTTCACATATTAAGAAAAACATTAATGCCCCATTTGATATGGGGAAATGGTTTTGTAAGAAGTAAAAGTGGAAACAGAAGTGAAAATAGAAGTAGAACTTGTCACATCCTAAATATTATCTTAATATAAAAAAATAATTATTATTTTCAAAAAATAAAATAAAATAATTATATTTTATTATTATAAAATAATAATATTTTATTAAAAAAAACAAACACCCAGCCTTTCCACCAAATTCAGTGAAAAAACTGAGGGTAATTAAGAGGAAAGAAAAAAAAAAAAAGGGAGAGGTGTACTAATGAAAGAAGGAAAAATGCGGGAGGAGACGGTTGAAGTTGAAGGATAAATAAGAAAAGGTGATAGGATAAGAAATGAGGTGTATGCAGAGAGAACGAGAATAAGAGAAAGAGAGAACTGAGAGAGAAACAGAGAAGTATTAACATTTTGAGGGGTAATACAAATTTTAGGGATCATTTAGGTATATAAAATATTTTTTTATTAAAATTTTTTATAAATATTTTCTATATATTTAGAGCTTTATATTAGTAGTATCATTATAATGTTTAGAGAAAATTTTGGGATTTAGGTATGGAGTAAGTATTGAGTTTTGATAATAGATGACCATAGAAATTTAGAGGTAAATAAGTAATTAATTTTAATCAATTTAGATTTGTCCATTTGTTACTTTTGGTATTTAAAAAATAAATTTATTTTGTTAAAAAATCTGTCATTTATTATATATATATATCATATTTGTACCAATTAAAATTAAGTGAAATAATTTATTTAGATTGTTTAATATATTATTGAGATTTTAATATGTTTATATTTATTTATTGATTGTTTTGAGTATTTTAAAATAAGATTTTAGTTGAAAAATGTATTACTCAAGACATATAGAATGTTTTTATTGATTATATTTAATTTAAATAACTTATTTGGGTTATTTAATATATTATTGAGATTTTAATTAGTTTAAAATATTAAATAGGTTAAGGATATATTATTAGAAAAAAATTTTAAATTGGAAACTTCAGTTATAAATTGAAAATTTTACACAATTAAATAAAATCAATATTTGTTTATAATTTAAATGAGTTATTTGGGTAGAAGAAAAATGTTATTTGAAGTAAGAATTTTTGGGTAGTAAATATATATTATTAATAATAAATTCTATGTAATTTAAGTTATTTATTTGTATGTATATTAAATTGTATCTACATTATTTGTAAATTATCTTATACTTCAGAGTTTGTAATTTGTGCTCTTATTTCTCAAGCTGTGAAGTTAAGCTTGGAGTAGAGGTAACCAGAGTTAATTTATTTTATATACATGCTTTGGATTGCAAGATGTTTACTATGCTTTTATTTTTTTCAAATTAATTTGTGAAAGTATGTCTATGAATAAAGTATTTATTTTCTTATTTGATGAATTTTGGTGAAGTATTATGCTTGATTTGTATTTTATTAGAAATTATGTTTTCTTGTGGTGCTGAATTTGATATACTAATATTATATTATTAAATAAAATGAGAAAGTGCTGTACTTGTTTGGAATTATATCATCTTATTTTTAAAAAACCATGATATTTTTAATTTATATTGTGACTATGTGTAACATCCTGCGTTTTATCGGGTTTTAATAGCCTCTTTTGGTTGATTTTGAGGATAGATTAACGATTTAATGTTGATCTTGGTGTTTGGGTTGAATTTGAGGTATGTTGGAGGTATAGGTGAACATACCCCTCTCAGGGTATGTTCGTTGCGGCAAACCAGGTAGGCTTTGTCTTTCGGGCAGGTTTGGCCGCGGCGAAGTCATAGGGACGCCGCGGCGAAGTTGTCTAGGTGAACAGGGTTTCCCTCTTGGGAAGGTTTCGCCGCGGCGAAGGTCTTCTAAGCGAGCGAGAGTTTCCTCTCGGGAAGCTTTCACCGCGGCGAAGTTGGGTTTTCAGGCGAGTAATCCCTCACGGGATTAGTTCGCCGCGACGAAGGAGTCCGAATCTATATAGTCGCGGGAGGGGTTCAGTTGTGCGAAAATTAGAAAAATCTGAGGTAGAGAGAGAGGCTCTGCTAGGGTTTTGGTGTTTTGGCTTGGAGGGGGCATTTTAAAGGATCCATTACCTCAAGTAAGTGATTTTAACCTCTAATCTACTTTCTTTCTTGGAACTTCTAAGGATTTATGGTGAAACCCTAGAGTTTTCTAGGTTGTGATGAAATTGAGGTTTTTGACCGATTGTTTTGAGTTTAATTGATTGCTTTGGGTTAGTCTAAGTATTTAATCGGTGTAGTTTTCTTGAATTTAAGGATCTTGGAGTTTTTGAAGTTAGGGTTCATGAGATTGGGAGGTTTGTGACTGAGGATGACAATGTGGAGATTGATTTTGAGTTTTGTGATTTGGGTTATGATAAGGAGGGTTAAATTGGATGTTTAATCGGTTTAGATTGTTGTTAGAACTTCAATTGCTCAAATGGGATGTTTGGGTGTAGAATTCCTATAGTGGGTCCTTGAGGTTTGAACTCTAATTGATGCTTGGAAGGGGATTTGATGTTTTAATGGACTTTTATGACCTTGGAGTGTTGTTTTGATGGTTATACCCTTTGAGTTGGGTAGAGTTTTGGTTGGAGCTAAGAATTTTGTGTCCCCAATTGTTGTTTTGGCCACATTATTAGTTGAAAGCTAATACATGGTAGTTGTGTGTTTGTGTGCTTGTGTAGACCAGTTGTGAGCCTTGTTGGTGCACGGACCATATCATTGGTTGTTATTCCTTGCTCAGGCGAGAGGTAACCACTTTCCAATCCTTAGTACATGCTTCTGTGGTATTGTGAGTAGATTTATGTTTTGTGCTTCGAGTAACAATTATGTTCAAAGTGTATGTTGTATATAAAAAGGAAAACCGTCTTGTGGGGTTTCGATTGATGATGAATAAATCTTGGAATTGTGAAAGATATGCCACTGAAAGAAGTTAATTATGAAATGTTCAATTACTATTTGATTATGGTTTGAGCATGATGCATGAATTGGGAATTGGTGAGAGTTTTTGATAGTTACTACCACGTGGTAAGGCCTCCATTAATGCATGATGGTTGGCTCAGTACGTCCCCCAGAGTGAGGGATATGCCTTTTATGGCTCCTTACGTCCCCCATAGTGAGGGATAGGCCGGGTTCGGCTCTTGAAAATCCCCCAAAGTGAGGGATATGGTTGATGGGAATTGCATCATTGCACTTGCATGAATTGTTGTGGCTATCATTTATAATATTACTTGTGAAATGCCCCACTTGACACCTCACGAGCACCTATTTAGTAGTACCTTGAATTGGAAAGGTTGGTTACTGGGACGTTTGTCTCACCCCGTGGTTTACAATGTTTTCAGGTGAAGGTTCTAGGCGTGCGCCTTCGGGAAGAGACGCAGAGGCTTGAGCTTGGTTAACTTTAGGCCTCTAGCCTTTGTTTATGTATGACCAGTTGTATATTGCCACAGTTAGGGTCATTTGAAATATTTTGATTGCCCTGCTTTATTGTAAACCGGAGGAAGTGTATCTTCTCACTTTTAAATTGGCCGGAGGCCCTTTCTATTGTTTGTGGGACTTTGATTTACATTGTTGGAAACTATTTATATGGGCTGATTTTGATATCTTCTGTTACCCGGGTTGGAGGCTCGGAGGCCCAATGGTTGTGAATGATTGATGTTAGTTGCATGCAACTGAGTTTGGATCTGACCCGAGTTTGAAAGTTAATTTCTAAAAATATATGCAAATTTCTTTCTACTATGGTAGTTCATGTTAACAGATTTCCTTTTCTACCATAGTAGTGATTTTATGACGAGTTATAATGTTATGGGTTAAGGGTTTTACACTATGCATAGGGTTCATATATGGAGGTTGGGATTATGTTATGTGGAGGATAATTGTTCTTGAAGTCCACGCAGCATGCCTATACTACTGATCGTACTGTTTGGCCTTTTTGTCAAACCCCCATAGTTTTTCGTTTTTCATGGCCCAAAATTGAGAACGAACTCTTGGGTAGACACTTTTTGTACTATAGTCCATTCTTGGGCAGTGTAGGTGTAGGAGCGGGCCCGTTGCTTGATTTGAGTAGAGTGACCTTTGGCCGGGTTACTCAGCACAGAAAGTTCAGGTTCTTGTCAAGGAGTCATAAAGAGGAGTATGGTGATGGAAGGGCATACGTCATTATGTTGTTGCATATGTGTACTTTTATAGGAATTGTGTTGTGGATAGTGAGATATACTCCTTTCATGTGGTTATATCTATTAAATTATTATTTATTACTTAAATAATATTTAAGCACTATTTCACCAACTTGCCATCCTACTTGTAAATATCATAAATTAATACTTAGTTACTAGGACTTTATGTCTCACTTAGTTGTTCATTAATACTTTTCATGAGAACTATCTAGTTTGGCTCAGTGTGAAGGGAAGCAATCAGAGGCATAGGCGAGCAAAGTCTAAGAGTCATTTTTTCGTTTAGGCATATAATGTTATGTATATTGCCATCTTAGAGCCAATGATTTTGTTGACCTATACTTTCTTTATTTAGTTGTTAGATGACTGTATTTGATGGAGTGCTGTTAGAATGACTTGAGGCCATAAGACTTGGTTGCATCTATTACTCTTATGGATTGAATATGTGTATGATTTGTGAGTTGGGCTAAGCAACCTGTGTTTCTTATGCCATGAGTTTTTGTGAGATGAATGTTTATGAGGGGCTTGTGGGCAGTTATCGTGCCCTGGGTCCTTATTGTTCTTGTTGTTAAACTCATAGGTATTTTATGTATCTTGAGTCTCTTAGGATATTTTCAAAATAAGACAAACTCTTTATAATCATGATAATATTTTAACACTCCAACTTAATTCTTTTTCTAGCATGCTTATCATTTTAAAGTTGTTTTATAATTTTGTATTAAGAATAAGTCTTTTCAGAACTAGACATGAAAGTGAGACTAAAAGTGTGTTTGATATGACCATGAAAGTATGATATAATTTTTAATTAATATGGTAATTTGAAATATGAAATGACAAATGTAACGTTCCAAAGAGAACTCCGGCCTCCACCCAAAATAGCCTCAATCACCCTATCATCCTCCACAAAAATGACTGTCGACCACCATAGAAGCCATTATTGGTTACTACCAAACCGTCAATAATAACAAAAAACTAGATCCAGATCGAATGTAGTAGAAATCACAAACCAGATCAAATAGATCACAATAAAAAATGAACAAGATGCAAAATCAGATTGATTAGGCTAAAAAATCAAATCTGAAGTCACAAAACAAGGCAAAAGGCTCCTCTGTCGCAAATTTGAAGCTGAAGCTTTGTTCACCATCTACTGTCATCCTCCTCCATCCCACCGTCGTTCTCATTTATCTCAGTGTCGTCCTCATCCATAAAAATCTATGGAAGCTCCTGTTCATTGATGGACTTAGAGGGAGAGAGGCATGATTTATAAATAGAAATTGAGAGGCACAAACACATCCACCAAGGGGTTTGGGTCGCTGTCGCCAGTGTAAGGTCATCGTTGTCGTGGTTATGGAGGATTGTCGCCTCGTCACTATGAAGAATCATGGTTATTGTTGGTGGAGGGAAGGTGGAAGAGTACAAGGGCAAGGGAGGAAATAGACCCATGAAACTGGGGATGGAACCCAGTTCCATAGGGGAGGCAAATAACTCACTTCCATCGATTTTGATGGAAGCGAGTTCCATAGGAATCAGCCTCCATGCCTACAAACGGGCAAAAATATGAGTTTTGGGCCTCGGCTCATTTACCCGAGTGGTAGAAATATCCCATAAGTATATTTTACGTAAATCGAGATAAAATTTTTCTCACATGTTTTCATCGTATTCTATAAATTACTATTAAAAAGCAGCTTATAACTTACTTATAAACTGTTCTAAACAGGTCCTCAGTTCCACTTCCAATTCTCAACCTCCAATTCCTTACTATCAAATTTTTTTACTGTTTTTCTTGTTAAGGATAACATTAAATACTAATATATTTTCTCTCATTTATTCCTCTTCTCTTTATCTGTACTATAATTAATAGGGGCATAATTAGAAATGAAATATTAAAAAAGGTACAAGTAACAACTGAAAAAAAAACCAAAATCCTTTTCTATAAATAACAAATAATAAGGACTAGAGTCGTATATTTTATTTGCCTAGCTAGCTAATTTTTTTCACACAATTTTATCTTTAATCTTATTTTTTTAAATGCATTTAGCATATTGATCTTTTTAGTAATACACTATTACACATGATTTTTTTTTTTTACAATTTTACCTATAATCTTTTTATTTTGGTCCAATCTTTCACATGATTGTACCGAAATAAAAAGAAATCATAAGTAAAATTACACAAAAAATTGTAAAATTACATTAAAAAAAAGATTTGGAGTAAAATTAAATCACTAAAAAAACTAGGGTGTTGGGTAGGTACATCCAAGAAATAAGATTTGTAGGGCTGAAAACGCTGACTATATACTACTTCCTATTTTTAATATAAAAGTTCATTTGATTTTATTTCAGTCATAAGTATAATTTTTCAATTCACTTATCTCTCATATTTATCTAATTTTTCAAGATAATTTTATAATAATGATAGTTATAGCTAATAAATTTAATTAGTAAAAATGTTTTAAGAAAGATAATACTAAATAAGTTATGCATTTGGATGTATAAATTTGAAGAATAGTGAAATGTAAATAAAATAGAAATATATGAACAAAGTGGGCCTCAATGCTGAAATATATGAATCAGCGCCACGGTGGATTCTGAAATATCTGATAGACTTTTGAGGCAGACAACACAAGCTGCCTAGCCCCACAGCTCCGCTGCCGACATGGGAGATAGTAGTACAAAATTTAAATAGAATTTTTTGACCAGAAAAATTAAAATAAAAAATAGTTATTTTTTTGGGAAAATACCAGAATAAATTTTTTAATTCAATGGCGC
This sequence comes from Neltuma alba, assembly GCF_004799145.2. NCBI lineage: Eukaryota > Viridiplantae > Streptophyta > Magnoliopsida > Fabales > Fabaceae > Neltuma > Neltuma alba. The sequence goes on along the minus strand of NW_021636061.1, from coordinate 20,308 downwards.
TTTGATTTTAGTTTATGAAGTTTATTTTTATGATTTCTCATCCCCTTCTATTTGATCTTTCTAAAATATTACTCTTTATATTTTGAAAAATACTTCAAAGAACTTTTAGATGTTAATTTTGCTAAGATCCAAAACTTTAATATTTTTTTGATGCCCTTATCTCTTTTACTGATGCTGTTGTTTTAAGGAAGCGAGAGTTCTTTTCCTGTTCTTTAATCAGATCAAATTTTTAAAAAGATAGTTTTAAGTTGCTTCTAATTTTTAATATAAGACTCAATTGACTAATATGAAGAAATTAAGTAAGTTACTAAATTACTTTAAACTATTTATATTTATTATTTTTTTAAACTAATTTACCTAACTTATAAATTAATATAATAATTTAATGATCTACATAAGTATTTTAGTAAGATCATGTATCACATGTTATAGTTAAGTAATTTAGTGATTTTTTTTAATCTCATCAAATTAGTCGATTGAGTTTTATATTAAAAACCGGAGGTATTAATTTTTTTCTAGGTAACCAGGCCTTTTTATTTTTTATTTTTTCCCCTGATCATCTTACGAGTCATGAGTTTAATACTGTTAAATCCAATTCAACAAAAGCAACACTGTTTAGGCTTGCCCTTCTAAACATTTTTAAAATAAAAGAACTAACATTTCAAGTGAAATAAATAAAAAAACGATAAATCAACTATATATTGATTTGTTTTTCTTTTTTAAAAAAATGAACTACTCGAGTCAAAACTCAAAATCAATCTCTTATCCTTCAGTGATGTTATCAAAGAGACTTTGCTTTTTCCTTCTCACAAGTCTAGTTTGAAACTTCCGCTGTTTCCTTCCTATTTTCTGTTTTTTTTAATTATAAATTAATATATTTTAACGGTTCAGATTTTTATTTTTTTATAAACTATTTATAATTTTTTAAAAAATATTTAGTGTATTTGCATAGCATTAGAATTAAAATTTAATATATTTTTTAATTTATTATTTATTTATTTTTATAATTTAGTATTTTAATAATATTTTTAAAAAGTTTAAATCTTAACTGTTAATATATTATTCAAAAGTTAAAAAAAGAAAGAGGAGGAAAGAGGAGGAGAATGAAAATGGAGAGGTTCCGAACAGCTAAGTCTAGACGTCTAGTCTAAAATTTGAGAATTTGATTCTTCTATTTAAAATTTAAATTAAAATAAATTAAGAAAAATTCTTTCTACCATTTTTTTTTTGAAAACAAAAAAAGGCACTTACGGGTCCTTGTCGGATAAAATGAACAAACTTCTACAAGCGATGAAATGGAGTCAAAATTTATGTTATGTGTAAAGAAGACTTTAATGTCGACTGGATGCGGTTGCATCACTCGATGGTCCCCCCAATCTATCTCTTCCTGCGAGAAAAAGTTCTTGGATGCTCCCTTAGCTAAGAAAATACTTTTCATTAAATTAAGCGGTTTAAGAGAATAAAATAGTTAATAGTAATAATAAATCTGTAAACATTGATTTTTTTTCCAAGTATGTCATTATAAAATAAAGCATCAAATAAGGGAGAAAAGTACTAATAATGAGATAAAAAAAGAAAATATAATATGAGAAAAAAAATAAGGATAGAGAATAAAAAAAATTAACTAGAAGCAAAATTGATAAAAAAATGTATTTAATGCTTAGATGACTCTAAATAGAATATAGTAAAAAAGGCTAAATCAATTTCAATTTTGATATTTTATAAAAAAAGACCGGAGAAAGTATAAGATCTACTGCCTCATATTTACAATACAAGCCAATATAACTAATTTATCATAATTAAAAAAAATAAGAGTAATTAACTCATTTGATCTGTCAATTGTTTAAATTTTTTTAACTTTACTCATATTAAATCATGTTGGGAAGGAGAAAAAAAATACAAAGAGCCATATTTAAATATTAATTGTAGGGGTTAGCAAAAAATTAATTTTAAAAAAATTGACAAACATGTGTATTAATTACTTTTCAAGTCATTTAAATTTTGAATCAGATATAGAAACAATAAGGATAAGAGGGAGTATTTTTTTTTAAATTATTAGGATAATACAAACTTTATTCTCTCAAGTTTATCTTCATTTTGGTTTTGGTTTCTTAAATTTCCAACAATAGGTTTTGATCCCTCAAGTTTCTTTTCATCTATAATATTGGTCCTTATAATCTAATAAAAAATTAGACTATTTTACCCTTTTAGGGACTAAAACTTATAGTTTAAAATTTGAAGAATTAAAACTAAAATAAAAACAAACTTAAAAGACCAACAATTATATTAATCCTTAATTATTTTTTGTAAGGATTTTTTTAATTGTAAATGGAAAGTAGAAGATACATTTAATTTTTTTTTTGTCAGCAAGAAGATACATTTAATTATATAACTGAACATGCATACATTAAATTTTAAATGCGCTCATATTTATCCTTTTGGTTGCATTATGTGCACGCGGCACCCACATTAAGGACTTAATTAATTAATTTATGCTACTTCAGTATTTCTTCTTCCAACTACAGTGGCATAACGACGTAATTTCAGCCGAAAAGGAGGGCCATTTTCCAAGCCAAGCGTCCTCTACCCTCCATGCTATATATACAGGAGCGCCACTGCATCTCTCGTGTCTATCTTCATTTCAGACTCTTCTGGTTCTACCTATAATCGAATTGCATTTTGCTTTTGCTCTTCTCTCCTGTCTTGATTCTGCTCACCGCTCCTCTCTCTTTCTCTTTTCCCTCTCTTCTGCTTTTCCAATTCAATTCTGAAGTGATTTTCAGGTATTGGGTATAACTCACAATCAGCATTCCCTACTTCCTATTGGCATTCCATCACCAATTCGTGTGTACTCTTGTGCATTGCTTTGATTATGCTCTTCGCTTTAATTGAATCGCTGTTTTAAGTGTATTTCTTGCCTTCTCTTTTGTTTTTGATCATGATGTGATTGTGGATTTTGCTGATGTACCAGCTTGTTTTGTGTCCATGATTTCGTCTTTGAGCTGCTTTACTTCATTCTGTTTAATTGCATGAAGCTGGTGTAGACCAAGCTGGGTTGCCTGTTAGCTCAGTTGGTTGTCAGGATCGAACAATTGGGTTTGAATTTTTGCCTTGACGGTACTGGGGAGGATTTGAGAAAAGGAAGAGGATTGGCTATGCTGCGTGCATCATGCTTATGAGCCTAAAGAAGTCATCCTTTTGGTCTTGTTCTGGTTGCGGTGGGAGCCAGAAGCATCGTGGACTTACTTGAAGGGTTGTCACGTGCCAAATTTCCTATCATCAGATGGCTCCAATGAGACGGTTGTTTGGCGAAGTTGTTAGGAATGGATGTCTTATCTTTAATCCACCGACCGAAGGATCATAGTGGCAAAGAAAAGAACGTCTCCTTTGATGGAGAACTTCGTATTTTTGTGTAGTTACGTTTACAGTTTATTGAGAAAGATATCAACTGCAGGCCCCACAGACCCCTTTGAGCTTCACTTGGCATGACTTCAAAGGCTGAGCGGCCATATCTGACCAGAGTCTTAGGCCATACGTTATTCGCAAAACACCCCCTTCCCCCTGGGAAAAAAAATTCAAAAAAAAAAAAAAATCAGAGTAGGGCCAGACACAGAAGGAGTATTCCATTGTCTGTATCAACCAACTCTTATAAAATGCACCCTAAAGACCAAGAGTGTGTCACCTTTTTCTCCTTTTATCGTTTATCTTCTTCCATATCTAGTGCTTTTACTGTACTTATTGGAACATTTATTTCTGCTATCAATTTCTTTATTTATGAATTTCTGCTGACATTTTTCAGGTCTTTGCCAATGGCTACTAAATCTGTTGTAGACTTAATAGAGTCGTCCTCCGGGGTTCATTTTTCTGGATTTCATATGGATCCTTTAGAGAAAATAAATGCTGGAACAGAGCCTCCAACAACTTCTGTGGCTGACCACATGTATAATCAACCGTTTGTCATAGGTGTGTTTTTGCATGACAAGTTTCCTGTGTTGCCATAAAATAAATCAAATACCTGGTTTTGGTGCTGCAATTGATGGCGGTGAACATTTAATTCCTCTTGTATTTAGTGGGTCTGACTTCTAATAGGGCAAGCAAAAATTCCTGCCTTATTGGTTTGTTTTCTATACGTTGAGATCCCAGATTCTACCCATGGTGGACAGGGTTGTTCTGTTTTGGCAAAAAAATGTGATGAACTATGCATTATGTCCAATGGATATGGTTTCAGATCTTAAAGGAGTCCTGAAGTTGTCTGTTATGACATACTATTAAATCTTCCTTGTGTTCTGGTGATTGAAGCAATCAAATTTCCCAAACATTTGCTCTGCCAGAGACAAATGACCAAATCAGATTGCAAATTTGTGTAGACTCTAATATTAGTTTAAAATGATGATTACTTATTATGCTAATGTAATTTCTAACATCCAAGTGCTGGTATAATTACTCATGCATGATAATTAATTTTGTCAACAATTAAATGTCATTAGCTTTTATATCCACAAAATAGCTTCTTCGACTGTTTGTGTTGAAGATTTCTTGAGATTTGAAATTGATCTAATTTTCAAAAAATTTTGTCATGCATAATGAGTTTGTAAGAATCAATCGTTTCTTTAGTTTTAATGCTTGTAATTGCTTAGTTAATGAATTATTAATTAGTTCACTTTTTATGATTTTGGTTTATGGTAGGTGTTGCTGGTGGAGCTGCAGCTGGGAAAACTGAAGTTTGTAATATGATTATTCAGCAACTTCATGACCAACGAGTTGTAGTTGTTAATCAGGTCATAAATTTTCTCTATTGATCTATTCATAGTCAATTTATTGCTTATCTTGATCAAATGCCTGATCTTTGAGGCAATCAGCTACCTTATGTGCTTAAAGCCATATCAGCATCTTTTTCTCTTCTCTCCCCTTTCTCTGTACCCTTTGGATTTCATTTTCTTGGTTTTGACCTTCCATATAACAAAATGTTTTATAAGATTGGCAATGCTATATGGTAGTGAATGTGTGATGTTAAAGGGACAACAAGAACAAAAAGTTAGGGTAGCAAGGATGAGGATGTTAAGATGGATGTGTGGCTGAAAAATATAGGATTCATATTGACCATATATGAGGAAAAGGGTGGCATCTATGGAGGGGAAGACGGTATAAAATTGTTTAGGTGGTTCGGACATTTGCAGAAAAAGTTGATGGAGACACTGGTGAGGAGGTTTGAATAGATAGTATTGAGTTTTGTTGAGAGAGATAGGGGAAGACCAACTAGAACACTCAGAAATTATTGGACAAGACTTTTTTATTTGTCCAAATTGGACAAGACTTTTTGGTGACTAATATATTCAAAGAGTTGGTCGTTCATGAGACACAATGGTGTATTGCATTAATGTACTTCATCCTACTTAGTCAAATGAAGCTTCTTGTTGTTCTTGTTGTTTTCGACCATCATTATAACACTAAGTGGAAAAATTTCAGCATTTCATCTCTGATTTTACTCAGTTAGTTTTAATGTTCTATCTTACTTTCCTTCTTACCTCTTAATAGATATTTACATTCTCTCAACTTTTCCCTCAAATTTATTAAAGCCGAAGATGTTAGAGTTGTTGTTTTTGGCCAAAAAACTGGAAAAGAATGTAGGATTTATTTTCTTTTGTTATTGATGTCACGTATGTTTGCCCTTTTTCTTTTCTTTAATTTTTTCTTTTTGTTATTCATATTGCATCACTTTTTCCTTCCATCCATCCTGTCTTCGTTCTCCGTTTTGTAGGATTTGAGCTGATAGGGATCCGTTTATTACCGAATTTAATATGACAGGATTCTTTCTATCATAATTTGACGGAGGAGGAACTCACTAGAGTACAAGATTACAACTTTGATCATCCTGGTCAGTATGAACTTGACTTAGTATTCTCTATCACTAGCTTCTTACAACTTTATCTTGGTACTTTATAGTGTTATATTGAAATGCTTTCTTACTCTGTTAAATTTAATTTATTGCCTTGAAGAATTTTTATAAATAATTGTTAAGTAATTTTGTCACATACTAGTCATCTTTTTCTCTGGTTTTGTTAGACTTGTATAATTTTTAACGTGGAACTTCTATGTTTCATTTGATGAGTCCCTGTGACATTATTATCATTTACAGAATTATTTAATAATATCAAGGATAGTGCTTGGGAAAAATTAATCTTGATAAATTAAATCCAACAATATTATTTTCATTTACAAATTTCTAGATCCTTATATAATCTAGGAGACTTCAATGCAGTTGTACTGTGTTTCCATGATCTTGCTAATGGATTCTGAGTATTTTTGAGAAATAATTCAGCTTTCAACTCCAACTTCCTTTGGGTTCTTTTTATGATTATAGATAGAGGAGAGCAGACTTCCAAAATTGGCGTTTAAGTGGTTTGACACATAATTGAAATAAAGCTCATTCTTTGAAGGACAAATCAGAAAGAAAATCTCCTCGTCCATAAAGTAATACTTAGCGCTCAGCTAGCAAAATTTGTGGCTAAATGTGCATGGTTATAGTATGCTGGCTTTTAGCCCTCAAACTAAGGTCTAACTACTTTAATATATCAACTTCAAAGTAAAAAAAAAAAAAAAAAGACTATTCATTAGAGAAAACACAAACACCTTTTTATGTTACTTTAAATAAGAGGGATGTACATTGCAAAAGTCTAAAGTTGATGCGCTAAAATTTTACCTAGTCCTCTATTTAGGAGGGTGAAATGCATTTTTCCCCAGCTTACTATTGCAAATGTGAATGATGGCTGTATTGCTGGTTGAGTTCGATACTTATCTGACAATGCTGCTTATATCTTACAGATGCTTTTGATACTGAGCAATTGCTTGAAGTTATGGACAAATTGAAGCATGGACAAGCTGTCGATATTCCAAATTATGACTTCAAGAGTTATAAAAGGGATGCTTTGCCCGCTAGACGGGTATATTTTCAACTTCCACATTTTTCATTGCAATTTTACCCCATCTGAAGGCTTTTAGATTGAATTTGGTCTTCTGTACCTGCAATGTGGATATTGTCCTAGAACAATGCTTTTAGTGCATATGTTACATTTTGATGGAGTCAATGTACTAATACCTTTTACAATTGGTTTCTTGATAGTATGGCATAGAAGAGTTTGTTATTTGCATACTTAACACCAATGACTTCTGGTTGGTTCTCATGCTTGACATGTGGATGTTGGTTTGTACTTAAATTTGTTTTTGCAGGTAAACCCTTCTGATGTAATCATTTTGGAAGGAATTCTTATTTTCCATGATCCTCGTGTTCGGGAGTTGATGAATATGAAGATATTTGTTGACACAGGTCCTTTTTTAATTATTAGTCCTATATAGTTTGACAATTACCATACTTCATGTTTTCTCTAGCATTATTCTTTCTTCCGTTGTCTGATTCTTGCTTTTGGTGCAGATGCTGATGTTCGACTGGCTAGGAGGATCAAGCGTGATACAGTTCAGAAGGGTCGGGATATTGGTGCTGTGCTTGATCAGGTAGTAACTTTTAGTCACATCAGTTGCAATACCATGAAGACTATTTTATTTTATCATTCATTCATTTATTTATAATTATTCTTAAATTTTCCTGCGTTTCAAGACACAGCAATGTTAAGAATTGAGTAATTTAGTTTAATGCTGCTTATTAGTTATAGTAAAAGATCCTTGGTAAGAGAACACAAATTATTCAGTTTTGTGGATTTGGATTATTAGGAAATTTTAATGCATATGGTTATAAATGTCAATGGCCTGAAGTCTTCCTTATCAGATGTTGATGTTTTATGCATTTCATAAATTCTGATAGCTGACTTTATTTGATGCAGTATTCTAAATTTGTAAAGCCAGCTTTTGATGACTTTATTCTTCCAACAAAGAAGTATGCCGATATCATTATTCCCCGTGGAGGAGACAATCATGTAGCAATTGATTTAATTGTACAGCATATCCGCACAAAACTTGGTCAGCATGATCTATGTAAAATATATCCTAACCTTTATGTTATTCAGTCAACTTTTCAGGTATCACTTCTCACTATTTTTGAGTTTCTTTTCTTGCTTTGCCCCTCCATTTGGACCTCCAAACACTGGTTTCTTACAATGGTTGAATCAGCATTGTAATTCTTATTATGCAGATACGGGGTATGCATACCCTGATACGTGATTCTGAAATAAAAACACATGATTTTGTATTTTATTCTGACCGTTTGATTCGTCTGGTAGGTGTACACAGTTTCATTTCTTTATTTCTTAATTTAGTGGCGGCATGACTTTTTTGGGGGTAAATTATTACTGATTATAATTCCCGCACTTGACCAGGTTGTTGAACATGGCCTGGGACATTTACCATTTACAGAAAAACAAGTAATCACTCCGACTGGTAAGCTGTTCTATTTGTTGCTCCCTTGTAACTCTATTGTCATAAGTAATGTTCTTTGCGTGCCTGCGTGTGTGACCACCGACCAAATAGGTGTTTGGTTAATGTTTTATGGTTTAGGTTCTGCCTTCCTTTTACTTAGTGTCTTTTTTTCAGTTGTTCTTTAAAATGTTTTCTCAACCACTGGCCATTTCAGTTGCTGATCTGGATAGCAGCTGAGTTACTCAGAATACATGTTTTTAGCGGGGTACAAAGTCCCACAGTTATAGTTTTTGTATCAAACCATAAATTAGCATTTGCAGCAAATGTCGATTCCGGGATGTCAATACTCTCAATAGCCAAGCTATTTATTTTTATGCTAGACGCCTATTCTACTTGGATATGGTGGAATGATGTAATATGATCACAATATTTCTACTTCAGGGAAACTTCATATGGGAATCAAAGCCGCATCTTGTGGTTGTACTTAAGATGCATTCTTCCTCATGATTTTGGTTGTAGCAGTTACTGTACTGAGCAATGGGCTTGCCTGCCCATCTTCATTTAACTATCACTGTTGTTCCGTTATCTACTAAAGAGAACAAGTTTATTTGAGGGTCGAGTCTTGTTATTATGATTGTTTATTCTTGACCTTCATTGTGTATTCATATTAACTGCAGGGTCTGTGTACACTGGTGTCGATTTCTGTAAGAGGTTATGTGGAGTCTCTGTAGTCAGGAGGTATCAGTTAGCCCTATATTCGAAGCCGAACACTCAACAATTAAGATGTTATTTTACTTCTGATTATGTCAATATCAAAATGTCTTCTCTTGGTCATCCATAAGTTACCGAAATGAATAAAAAGAAAGATCATTTGTTTAGTCTTTGCTGTTAGTTGTTTTTATTTTTATTTTTTATACATAATAAGTATTTAGTAATATCCTGTTTTGTAAGTCTTCAGCAATGAGTCCTTTTTTCTCCTTCCTTTATGTGCTGACATTTTTCCTGAAAGGTTGTTGTTTGGAAAATAGTCTGTCCTTGTGTTGATATCTGTTGATATATTGGCAGTGGGGAGAGTATGGAGAATGCCTTAAGAGCATGCTGTAAAGGTATCAAGATTGGCAAAATTCTTATTCATAGGGAAGGGGAAGGGGACAACAGTCAGCAGGTGTGTGCACTTTATCAGCATCTTCTGTATACTTTGGATACATTTCTATGTTTATCAAATCTCATGATCCCTGACTTCCGATATTTAATATTGGGCAGCTGATATATGAAAAATTGCCTAACGATATCTCTGATAGGCACGTGTTACTGTTGGATCCCATCCTAGGCACAGGTTTGTCATTCTCATTGCGTTTGTATTTCTTAGCTGCTTTTGAGTTACAATTGGGTTTGAGGTATTCCCATTCCAAAAAAGATGAGTTAGAAACTTTGTCATTTATTTACTGTTCCGCTGCTGTCAACATAATCTACGAAAGACAAGTATGGTTTTTCCCCCCCTATTTGGTTCGTCATCTCTGTAAATGTATGAACAATGTCTTCTGCAGGAAATTCGGCTGTTCAAGCAATTTCTTTACTTATAAAAAAGGGTGTTCCAGAGTCCAACATTATATTTCTAAACCTCATATCGGTAAGATCCTGCTGTGTTTAATTGTTCTCTCACCATCATATTTTCCTCCTCTCGTGCTTTCTTTCTTTTGCCGTAGTAATTATAGTTCTCATTTTGCCAGGCGCCCAAAGGTGTGCATGTGGTCTGCAAAGCCTTTCCCAGAATAAAGATTGTGACATCTGAGATCGAGTTGGGCCTGAATAAAGACTTCCGTGTTGTACCGGGTATGGGCGAGTTTGGGGACCGGTATTTTGGCACAGATGATGATCAGCAAGTGGTGGTCCCTTCACAGTAGTTATTTTACATATATAAGACGTTCGAAAAAGGTTGAAATTTGCTGAATTCATGCTGTGCTGGAAACGGAAGCTCAATTTTATGCTCATCTGGGCCTGCCGGCTTAGAGTCATAGTGTTGTGAGTTGTGACCAAGTTGCATTGTCTTTACAAACCGAGGTACAATGGGAATTATTCAATGCAGTTTTTAACCTTTGGATTGTACCAGAATTGCTCTTTAGATGTTGGCTTCTTTTCCAGGCACTGGTTGGTATGTCTAGATGCATTTATGAACCCAGGGATTTGATCTCCAGAAATGAATGTATATAAATAACTTGAATTAATTACTTATGGTTTTGACTGCATTTTGGTTCCCCAGACTTTGTGCTGGTTGATCTACAGCTTCTGTAACTCAAAAGGATACCTTGGGCCTGCTAGTGAGCAAGCTGGTCAGCTTGTGCCAGCCAGGCAGTAGCTTTCTTGGGTTGATTTAGTGGCTCAGCTTGGTGGCGTTATTTTTTTGCGCCCAATTTGACCACCAAAATAGTGAGGTTGGATCAGATTCACTGGGCCGACATGGGCTAAGAACATTTTTAGGAGAGTCATTGTTAACATAAAAACAAAACAGGGAAAATCACTGTGCAGTTCCAAGGAATGAAGGAATGTAATTACCAAAAACATCTCAGTAAGCTTTAATGCAATAAATGACAATAAAATTCGTGCTATTTCCTTGTCATTTGAGACTTTGGTTTTATCTTTTGGGTCTCTGATTCTCTTTTTTACCTGAAAAACCTTTCCTTCAACAACGGATCACTAACATTTGCCATGTCATCACCGTCAAATTGTGTCTGCCATCTTTAGCACATCATTCGCCACAAGTGTAGAACTAGAAATCTAGAATACTAACATGTACGATTTATAAATTTTAGGGAAAATTATTCCAAAGAATCCCACACAACTAGAGCCGGTAATACGGGTTCAGTCTGTCAACTTGCCAAAAATGACGGGCTTGGGTTGGCAAAATGCCAATGTCCCAAGGTGCGGGCTGGAGGTGAGGGCTAGTCCAGCCCGTACCGTTTTCAACCCGCTCCGTTGTGGATTGCTTTTTTTTTTTTATTTATTTTTTTAATACAATTTTCAATATATCATACAACATAATTGTAGGATTTTGACTCTCAAATTCCACATTGACATCTCTTCATTCATGTAATTGCATATGTAATATACACATAAAAGATTTAGTTAATTAATTTGGATAAGAAAAATAGTTAAATTAATTATTTAGAAAAAATATGTGTTAGAATTTCTAAAATATCTTCTCAAATTATAAATTAATCCTCATATTATTTTATTATAACTCACTACTCAAGTTTAAAACTCCAAGTCTAATTTCAAAATTTCAAACTAAACTCAACTTATATAAATAATAATAATTTTTTTTTAAAAAAATATTTAGGCTAGCCCCAACTCGCACCGCTGCAGGCTGGCCCGCATCCGCACTGCCAGCCCACATTATCAGCTCTACACACAACATTCTAAAATATTCCAAAGCTTTTTGTAAATCATCAAACTATTGTGGAGTCTCACGGCCTTTAATTTGAAAGGAAAATATGAGTACTTGTGAACTTGGTATCAGCTTGGCGGACATTAGATTTTTTCAATTGATTAAGTTCTCTTATTCCTATGCTATATGTCATTTGTAACATCATCATTAAAATGATACCATGAAGTTGAGTTTCTAGGAATCTTGCTCAAGACACGGACTGTTTCTTCGTATTGAAGAAGCAAACTCATGATCCTACAAACAAGAAAGTTACCGACACTAAACCATTTGACATAGTGATTCAAAAATCAGTAGGTCAAACCAGGATTAACTAAGGATCAAACTGGCCATATTAAAATAATATAATTTAATTGAAAATAACAAAATACAATAACATTAATAATCACTAATAACAAAATACAAAAAAACACAACAATAGTTTGATTGTAATAATAACAAAGTACAACAATATTGAGAATTTTGATTTTTATGATTTTTTAATAATTAAAATCAATAATCATTGATACTAAAATCATCATTAAAATTCATTCAAATCTAGAGTGATTGAGATACTAGGAGTTGAATGAGAAAAAATAGAATCAATAGCAATATAATCCCAAACTGATTCATCACTAGTTTTTACTAATTCACTTCGGTTTGATTGAGTTAATGCCAATTCAATTTTTGACCGGTTCAACACTCAAACTAAACGAAACCGCTAGTTGGTTCACCAATTTTTTTGTTGAACCGGTCGGCTTGGTCTGATTTTTTTTTTCTTTGTTCCTGAATATAAAAGGTTCCTTCTATGATATAAGACTTCACTTTATTTTATTGTGTTTATTTATTTGTTTAAAGAGAAATAATATAACCTTCATGAACTTCATGCTATATTTACCTTCCTTAAACTTTATAGTTTTACAATAAATCTTCCTAAACTCTTACACATATTAGTAGTTTTGTTCATTACTTATCCACACACACACATATTAAAATTTAGAGAGCTTATATGCATGTAACTCAACTTGAAAATGTTATATACACAAAAAAAAAATTATTTAAGGGGTGTATAATTGATGGGATTTATTCAAACTGAAAGTGTAAGTGAGTTGATTATTAAATTTTAAATGTTAAGAAATTATTTGAATATGGTTCAAAGTTCAGGACTATTTTATGTCATTTAGTGGCTACTTATTTGAGCTTAGACAATATGGATGTCATATACACATATTAGTCGTTTTTTTTTTTGGTACATCAAGGCAAGTTCATCAGCTACGGCAGCAACGCCTATTTGATCCACTCGCCATCTGTCACGACAAAAAGGCAGGAAAAGCGACAAAAATTAAAAAGACACAGAAAATGAAAGAAGGTGCTCAAATGATTGATGTCATTGGCTTGGACCCAAGTAACTGTTTGGAAGTCGTTAGAATCGTTGCATAATCACCTGTCATTAACCTTTATTGCGTCCCCCCCCCCCCCAAAAATAATTCATTATAACTTTTCCCTCGTGTTTGTAAAAAGGTTTCTTTAAAAAAAGGAAGAAACCTGAAATTAGTTTTTTTTTTTAATTTAAGCACGTAACATTTTAAAAATAACAGAGAAGGAAGTAAACCCAAATTGAAATTTCAAAATTCAAGAAAAATGACAAAAATGACCTTTGTTAATCCCATTGAGAAAATGTGTTGTTAATTCTAAATCGAGACTTATAATTTCACAATTAAAACTTGTTATTCTCAGATGAATTGTTATTATTTTTAATAATTACATGTTATTTCATATGTTATGTATCAAGAAAAAATGTGTTGTTAATCTCAAATCAAGATTTTAATTTCACAATAACGATATGTTATTTTTAGATGAATTATTGTTATTTTTAATTGATTCACATATTATGTATTTAGAAAAAAAACGTATTATTGATCCCAAATCGAGACTTGTTATTTCACAATAAAGACTTGTTATTTCCAAGTAAATTGTTATTCACAAATGGGCATTTTTGTCATTTTTTTAATTTCAAAATTGCGCTTTGATTTTATTTCCCACTATGCCATTTTAAGTGTTAAGTGTTAAATGTCTGAATTGAAAAATATTAACTTGAGGGTTTTTTTTTTCCTGAAACTTTTCCAAAAAAATATGAAAATTTAAAGATAGCATAAAACAAAAATACCATGTCAAAATCAAACATATAAATAAAAAAATAAATCTTATGAATTACATCATATTCTGTGTAAATTCTTATTTATTACTCCTCTAATCGTAAATGTAAGACACATTTCATAGTATAAATGGGTCTTACATTTAGAAATGAAAGAATATTTTTTTTAAAGATAATACTTTATTATTATTTACAGTATGACTAAATATATATTATTTTCGTATTTTAAAACAAATGATCGATACTAACGAAACTGAAAAATATGAGCAACAAATTGAGGTAAATTATAAATATGTTTGATAAAATATTGATAAAAATTTAATAATAAAAATAATTTAATTTTTAAAGGAATTTAAAATATTAAATCATAAGAATTAAATTAGAAGTAATGCCACATAATAGAAAAATTACAAATGAAAAGACCTCATCAAGGAAAAAATATTGACAGGTACAAAAAAACTGGACTGGACTAATTGGCTCAATCAGAAAATCGATCTCCAGTCCGGTCTAGTTTAAGGAGAAAATCAATCACCTATAGAACCAGTAATTAACTGGTCAAGTTGGTATTAAATCGGTCAACCGCCTGGTTTGGGGGGTTGATCGGTTTAATTTTTTCCTACCCAATATCCAAAACGACGTCATTCACTATTAAAAAAAAAAATTGCAACACTATTGTTCAATTCCCTCGATCCCTATCTCCTAGCCAGAATCCCATTTCCATCTTCATTGAGCTCGACCGTTCTCCCTACCCCAAATCCCTTGCATCGCCGTCGAGTTGCCGTGAGAGTGCAGACAGCGGTGTGGTGGTCAACTTGTAGTGGAGACGGAGGCACGGTGGTTGACCAAGATTCCCATTCCCTTCTTCGTTGAGTTCGTTCTAGTCGACTGTTCTCCCTGCCCCAAATCCCTTGTAGCACCATCAAGTTGCCGTGAACAGTGGAGACAGTGGCGTGGTGGTCAACTTGTAGTGGAGACGGAGGTGCGGTGGTTTATCTGTCCTGCGTCGTGGAGAGTGGAGACAGAGGAGGCACAGTGGTCACCTCTCCAAACCCTAGATTTCACTGCTTGCTTGGTTCAATTTCTTGGTTCAAATTCAATCAATCATATCAGTTTTGGCGTATTGGGTAAGCTCGAAAAACATTCCCTCCCTTTTAGCTAGGTTGTGATTTTAGGAATAAATTGATAAATATCTCTGATTTCTGCTTGTCTCCACTAGCCGAGAGGGATTGGGAAATGGGAAGTGAGGGCAGATAAAAATCTCTAGCTGAAGTTCAGCTACTGAACACTCAAAGTTACTTGAGAGTTTTGCCTTTCTGCTTTGCTTTCTGCCTTTCACCGGATTGCCTCCGCCTTTCGAGTTTCTTCACTGGCTGAGATATGTAGTTTGTAACTTCTTATCTTTTTTGGACTGATTATTATTTATAAATTTTGTTCTATTTTAATGTTATGAATTAAATTGTATTATTTTAATATTACTGGTCCGACCTCAGTCAGACCCTTGGTCTGACCAGTGACTCTTGACCGGTTTAATATTCGGTTTGGTTTTTTGTTCCTTGGATCTGATGAAAAAAAAAAAAGAATAAACTTGTAAACATAATGTTTTGTGGGGTCATTACAAGGAAGAACAAACGGTCTTCCTAACTTTATGTGTGATTATTGATTAATTTATTATTAATACATGGGAAATAAATATAATGTTCTTTAAGATTATGCAAAGACTTTTAAGATTGTGTCAGATTTGGTCTGAGGACTATATCTCAATTTTGCGTGTTATGCTTAATTATATTATTGGGAAATGAATTTGCCTAAAACATATAGTATTTCATATATAATCATGCATATTCTTGATTTTTATATTTCTTTTTAGAAATTAAGGTGCTGAAAATCAGAGAGATGGTTCACAGTCAGACAGATCATTAAATCAATCAAAAGAGTCATTTAAATTCAGTGATGTGATTTTAGTTGAACTGGGATCATTTCCATCATGATTAAAATAAAATAAAATAATTTACAAAATTATTTGTATATAAATCTAAAAAGAATAATACTCAAATAAAAAATAGATAATTATTCATAAGTAAGTTGAAGAACATTCATATATGTTGTATCAACAAAAAAAAGAAAAAAGAACATTCATGTATGAACTATACATAATCCGGTAAATTAGAATTATTATAATACAAATTTGATATAATGCTATTTTTTAATCATACCAACCGAAAACTGATTCAGTAATTGACTAGTTTGATTAGATAGCAAGAATTAGGTTTTAATACTATGCTACTAATAAGAGTAAGAGGTGAACATATTTTTATTTGAAGTTTTAAATAAGGATGAATGAGGATGTCATGAACATGAACAATAAAATTAATAAAAGCAACATTAAAATTTGTTAGCAAATTCTGGATGAGTTTGGCTAAACCACACATGCTTGTAAATAAAAATAAATTAAAAAGGTCTGGTTTTAGAGGATAAAAAGCATGGGATAATGCTAGCTTTTAGACTAGATCATTAATTAATATATTAAAAATTCATGCACAAAAAAATAAATAAATAAAAGCCTTCTAGCCAAATGCAATGGCTATTTTTTTAATATAAAAAGGTTTAGGTAAATTAGGTCCTGGGAGCTCAAAGAGATATTTATAGATCGCCTACTAATAAAGTTCTCACATCACCAGCAGAATTTAAACTTACGATTTTATAGACTATGAGTAGATTCCTTACTAGTAAGAACAACTTTTATTGGCAATGCCATGGCTATTATCAATAAAGCAGAAATAAAGGTTTAAAGTTTTATGCGCAGATTTGAAGGGCCTGCTTTTACAAAAGAGAAGGGCCATCCTACTCAGCAACACAGGGTTTTGAGAATCCTTATTTGCTTTTGAGTAGCCGCTCTATTTTGGTCGATTCTCTTAAATTAATTTAATCAGCTTAGTTATTTTTATTTCTAAAATGCAAATGAATTATCCTCCCACAAAACAAAGCATTGAGAACTGAGGAGATTCATCCTTATATACATATATATATAATTAAATAATTTAATTTTTTTGAACTACCTAGTCAGTACTTTACTAAACTTTAAAGTCACTGGGTGGTTATTTCAAAGTTACGATTTAAACCCTTGAATTATTAAAAAATAATTGACAAATGACAAAGTTTGAATTTAAGAGGAAATGCCATGTGATTTGGCAAGTTAAAAATTAAAAAACATAAAGAATAATTTTATAAATATATACACACATATATATGTTTAGATGAAATAAATTCACCCAATATGTGAATATTAAATATTTTTAATTTCTTAAAAATAATTTTTATTTAATATTGTAAGTTTCCAACCCTCTAAACTCCGGTTTTTAAACTCATCAAATTTCTTGAATCTCCGTCACCGTCCGGCCAGGCCGGGATCGTTCTCGGAGTTTCATGTCTGGATCGAACTCCGTCAGTTCGAATTTCAAAGCAAAGGAAATTCCATTTTTGGTAATCATCAATTTTTCTGTCTTCTTTCACCTACCAATTAAACAGTTTGACTGAATCATTCTTCCACACACTTGTATTTAACAATATATCCAGTATTCATCTACTATTTCTTTTCTGTATCCAAAATTCTAAATCCATATTAGAAACTTGCTAGAAAACAGCAGATTTTTACAGTCAAAAATCATCTTCATCGCTTTGTCATGCACGTTCTGGTTACTTCAACTCCACTTGGTGGACCAGTCATCTCAATCTGGCATGTGCTATGGATCCAGAAAGACATATGAATGAAACCCGCAATGGCTTTCACTCTAAAGGTTGCCCTCACGATGTAGTTCACCTTGTTGCTCTGAACCTGCCTCTGAAGCTTCACGCCTAGATCCTGAGGCAGAAACACCAAGCTCGAAATGAAGTGAATAGGCTGCAACCTCGTTTCCCTTCGCTTCTGTGTGAACGGCTGAATCTTCTGACTCGATATGACCCTGTCCGCGAAGAAAAGCTCGATGTCGCCAGATTCAAATTTCACGTCGATTTTCCTATTAGGGTTCGAGAAATTCGCGAGTAGAACAAAATCGCCGTTCAGGTACTCCGGAGAGTCGAAGTACACGACGTTGAGGCTTGCATTAGGAATGTCGAATGTAGGGTTTTTCGGTTTGATGGTGAGGAAGACGATCAGCGTCGCAATTCCGAAGAAGATGAGGAGAACGCTGAATATGAGGCACAAAACTGCAGCAAACCATACTGCTGGGTTAGTTCTTCGAACTCTTGGTTGTCTCAGTGTTGTTGATAGCCTACTATACTTTCCGAAAAAATTTGGTGATTCTAATTCCATACAACTGTGGTTTACCGATGCTGTGATCTGGTCGGTAGAATTTGGCTTGATTTGCTTAGTGGGTGGGGATGCAGATGCTGGTGGAGGTGGGAGATCAGGCATGTTTGAGTAGTACTACTAGAAAAGGCTACTAATTTACTGCACAATTGAAGAAGCAGGTGATGAGAGAAAAGTTCATGGAAGCGAGGACGAGGATGAATATGTTAATTTATTCCCAATTGGGGTGGTCGATTAAGGAAAGTAAAAGAGGGAAAGAAGCCTTTAAATTGAGTGGCAGGGTGGGTGGGCGGGTAGGTGGGTGCGGTCGGTGTGTTCTTCTAGCTATTGGCAAAAGTTAGGAATAGAGATATAAGGGAGCTAAAGTTTGAGGCCAAATCAATGTTGGGATTTTTGAATGTTTTGCTTTTGATGCATAAAGAGTTATAGTTCCGCGGAGAACTCTCATTCTTTTATTGCTCTTGCTTTTAAGGTCTAAAGTTTGTGTTTGACTAGGCAGTGTCTAGGGGCAATCTTTGAAACTAGTCAATTCAATGAAGGGCTTAGATCAAGCCTGCACACCAGTCATTACCAAGTGTTGCTTCATGATATCAAAACCTGCTTACTTGGAAGAGCAGGATGATTAATCACTAAGGAATGTGTTACACTATTCGGAAAGTGAATCACGTTCTTAGAGTACAACAATCAATCAAATATTCAATCATGGAGGCTAGTGATCCATTAGTAGCACTTTTTGGTGTGTCTCCATCATGAAAGTTCTATTCAATTATATGCTTACTGGTGCTCGTTTGTCTATCTGGCCAAAATAAATAGGGTTTACTCCTCCACAGCCTCGAGTACTGAAAATCAAGGATTAAAAAGAGCCAAAGATTGGAATACAAATCTCTGTCACAACTTTATTATCAGATTTTAGAAAATAATGAGTATGAAAGAAACAAGCAGAAGACCGTAGAAAGGAAATATAAACGATAAAGCACACAAACCTACCATCTAGAGAAGACGAGAATATAAATTTGATATTTATAATTATTGTCTATGTCTTTCTCTTATTGGATTAAATACTAGAGGAGTGTTTGGATTGAAACTAAACCATGATTTAAAAGTAATTTTACGGTATGCGAAATAAATATGTGAAGGAATTTGTCTCAGTTTGAGAAAAAGTATTTTTTAAAAGTATTTTTATGGTTTGCCAAACACCTCTTAGATCCTAGGGAGACAAATCATTTTTGCTAATTGCTAGTGTGCCCGATTGATCAAATGAACCCATCTGCATTTGACATATCGAGACTAGAAGGAGCCATAAGCCATTAGGCCAAGATTTTTAATATTTCGTGCTCGGCAGTATCGTCTTAGTGTTATTGCAAATTTACATCTACAATCTTAAAGAAATTCGATGACTAACTGGCTTAACAGTACATTTTGGAGCTTGAAATCGGAAGAAAAATGTGTGAAATATTATTCCTCCGATCATCAAATACTGTTGGTGGGTGAGGGTGATTTCTCCTTTTCCCTTTGTTTGGCTCAATCTTTTGGCTCAGCTTCCAATACTGTTGCTTCGTCCCTTGATTCATATGGTCGCTCTCTTTCTCTCCCTCTCTTCCTCTGTTCTTTCAGTTATGCCTTTTGCTTCTGTTTTCGTCGTGTATGTGATTATCTTGAATACAGCAGGGGCTCAATATTGTGTAACAATATATGGATTTTGATGAATGACGATGCTTCTTTAAAACTGCATTAAGTTATTGCTCGTACTACTAAGTTCTCTTGAGTTCTTTTTCCCTCCCTTTTGTAGTAAATCTTAATTTATGCACTCGGTCGGTTGGAAAACGATGAAAATTATATTTTTCATACGAGTTCGTCTAATTTATTTTTTTTTTTTTGCTTGCTCTTCGTTAGAACCTAAACGAAGCCAAGCTATGCTTGGTCGTTTGTTTTCTGGATACCCTACAAAGAGTTTCTAGAAGTCAAGGAACTAAATATTCGATTTTCATTTGGTATTCTAACGAAGCTTAATTTAGGCGTACTTGTTTCTGCTCCGTTAAAAATGCTATATCTACTTTTC
>NW_021636060.1:0-34073 GCF_004799145.2 Neltuma alba | reverse complement strand
TTTTTTTTTTTTTTACAATTTTACCTATAATCTTTTTATTTTGGTCCCAATCTTTCACATGATTGTACCGAAATAAAAAGAAATCATAAGTAAAATTACACAAAAAATTGTAAAATTACATTAAAAAAAAGATTGGAGTAAAATTAAATCACTAAAAAAACTAGGGTGTTGGGTAGGTACATCCAAGAAATAAGATTTGTAGGGCTGAAAACGCTGACTATATACTACTTCCTATTTTTAATATAAAAGTTCATTTGATTTTATTTCAGTCATAAGTATAATTTTTTCAATTCACTATCTCTCATATTTATCTAATTTTTCAAGATAATTTTAATAATGATAGTTATAGCTAATAATTTTAATTAGTAAAAATGTTTTAAGAAAGATAATACTAAATAAGTTATGCATTTGGATGTATAAATTTGAAGAATAGTGAAATGTAAATAAAATAGAAATATATGAACAAAGTGGGCCTCAATGCTGAAATATATGAATCAGCGCCACGGTGGATTCTGAAATATCTGATAGACTTTTGAGGCAGACAACACAAGCTGCCTAGCCCCACAGCTCCGCTGCCGACATGGGAGATAGTAGTACAAAATTTAAATAGAATTTTTTGACCAGAAAAATTAAAATAAAAAATAGTTATTTTTTTGGGAAATACCAGAATAAATTTTTTAATTCAATGGCGCTTTGATTTTAGTTTATGAAGTTTATTTTTATGATTTTCTCATCCCCTTCTATTTGATCTTTCTAAAATATTACTCTTTATATTTTGAAAAATACTTCAAAGAACTTTTATTAGATGTTAATTTTGCTAAGATCCAAAACTTTAATATTTTTTTGATGCCCTTATCTCTTTTACTGATGCTGTTGTTTTTAAGGAAGCGAGAGTTCTTTTCCTGTTCTTTAATCAGATCAATTTTTAAAAAGATAGTTTTTTAGTTGCTTCTAATTTTTAATATAAGACTCAATTGACTAATATGAAGAAATTAAGTAAGTTACTAAATTACTTTAAACTATTATATTTATTATTTTTTTAAACTAATTTACCTAACTTATAAATTAATATAATAATTTAATGATCTACATAAGTATTTTAGTAAGATCATGTATCACATGTTATAGTTAAGTAATTTAGTGATTTTTTTTAATCTCATCAAATTAGTCGATTGAGTTTTATATTAAAAACCGGAGGTATTAATTTTTTTCTAGGTAACCAGGCCTTTTTATTTTTTATTTTTTCCCTGATCATCTTACGAGTCATGAGTTTAATACTGTTAAATCCAATTCAACAAAAGCAACACTGTTTAGGCTTGCCCTTCTAAACATTTTTAAAATAAAAGAACTAACATTTCAAGTGAAATAAATAAAAAACGATAAATCAACTATATATTGATTTGTTTTTCTTTTAAAAAATGAACTTACTCGAGTCAAAACTCAAAATCAATCTCTTATCCTTCAGTGATGTTATCAAAGAGACTTTGCTTTTTCCTTCTCACAAGTCTAGTTTGAAACTTCCGCTGTTTCCTTCCTATTTTCTGTTTTTTTTATATTATAAATTAATATATTTTAACGGTTCAGATTTTTATTTTTTTATAAACTATTTTATATTTTTTTAAAAATATTTAGTGTATTTGCATAGCATTAGAATTAAAATTTAATATATTTTTTAATTTATTATTTATTTTTTTTATAATTTAGTATTTTAATAATATTTTTAAAAAGTTTAAATCTTAACTGTTAATATATTATTCAAAAGTTAAAAAAAGAAAGAGGAGGAAAGAGGAGGAGAATGAAATGGAGAGGTTCCGAACAGCTAAGTCTAGACGTCTAGTCTAAAAATTTGAGAATTTGATTCTTCTATTTAAATTTAAATTAAAATAAATTAAGAAAAATTCTTTCTACCATTTTTTTTTTGAAAACAAAAAGGCACTTACGGGTCCTTGTCGGATAAAATGAACAAACTTCTACAAGCGATGAAATGGAGTCAAATTTATGTTATGTGTAAAGAAGACTTTAATGTCGACTGGATGCGGTTGCATCACTCGATGGTCCCCCCAATCTATCTCTTCCTGCGAGAAAAAGTTCTTGGATGCTCCCTTAGCTAAGAAAATACTTTTCATTAAATTAAGCGGTTTAAGAGAATAAAATAGTTAATAGTAATAATAAATCTGTAAACATTGATTTTTTTTCCAAGTATGTCATTATAAAATAAAGCATCAAATAAGGGAGAAAAGTACTAATAATGAGATAAAAAAATAAAATATAATATGAGAAAAAAAAATAAGGATAGAGAATAAAAAAATTAACTAGAAGCAAAATTGATAAAAAAATGTATTTAATGCTTAGATGACTCTAAATAGAATATAGTAAAAAGGCTAAATCAATTTCAATTTTGATATTTTATAAAAAAAGACCGGAGAAAGTATAAGATCTACTGCCTCATATTTACAATACAAGCCAATATAACTAATTTATCATAATTAAAAAAAAAGAGTAATTAACTCATTTGATCTGTCAATTGTTTAAATTTTTTTTAACTTTACTCATATTAAATCATGTTGGGAAGGAGAGAAAAATACAAAGAGCCATATTTAAATATTAATTGTAGGGGTTAGCAAAAAAATTAATTTTAAAAAAATTGACAAACATGTGTATTAATTACTTTTCAAGTCATTTAAATTTTGAATCAGATATAGAACAATAAGGATAAGAGGGAGTATTTTTTTTTAAATATTAGGATAATACAAACTTTATTCTCTCAAGTTTATCTTCATTTTGGTTTTGGTTTCTTAAATTTCCAACAATAGGTTTTGATCCCTCAAGTTTCTTTTCATCTATAATATTGGTCCTTATAATCTAATAAAAAATTAGACTATTTTACCCTTTTAGGGACTAAAACTTATTTAGTTTAAAATTTGAAGAATTAAAACTAAAATAAAAACAAACTTAAAAGACCAACAATTATATTAATCCTTAATTATTTTTTGTAAGGATTTTTTTAATTGTAAATGGAAAGTAGAAGATACATTTAATTTTTTTTTTTGTCAGCAAGAAGATACATTTAATTATATAACTGAACATGCATACATTAAATTTTTAAATGCGCTCATATTTATCCTTTTGGTTGCATTATGTGCACGCGGCACCCACATTAAGGACTTAATTAATTAATTTATGCTACTTCAGTATTTCTTCTTCCAACTACAGTGGCATAACGACGTAATTTCAGCCGAAAAGGAGGGCCATTTTCCAAGCCAAGCGTCCTCTACCCTCCATGCTATATATACAGGAGCGCCACTGCATCTCTCGTGTCTATCTTCATTTCAGACTCTTCTGGTTCTACCTATATCGAATTGCATTTTGCTTTTGCTCTTCTCTCCTGTCTTGATTCTGCTCACCGCTCCTCTCTCTCTTCTCTTTTCCTCTCTTCTGCTTTTCCAATTCAATTCTGAAGTGATTTTCAGGTATTGGGTATAACTCACAATCAGCATTCCCTACTTCCTATTGGCATTCCATCACCAATTCGTGTGTACTCTTGTGCATTGCTTTGATTATGCTCTTCGCTTTAATTGAATCGCTGTTTTAAGTGTATTTCTTGCCTTCTCTTTTGTTTTTGATCATGATGTGATTGTGGATTTTGCTGATGTACCAGCTTGTTTTGTGTCCATGATTTCGTCTTTGAGCTGCTTTACTTCATTCTGTTTAATTGCATGAAGCTGGTGTAGACCAAGCTGGGTTGCCTGTTAGCTCAGTTGGTTGTCAGGATCGAACAATTGGGTTTGAATTTTTTGCCTTGACGGTACTGGGGAGGATTTGAGAAAAGGAAGAGGATTGGCTATGCTGCGTGCATCATGCTTATGAGCCTAAAGAAGTCATCCTTTTGGTCTTGTTCTGGTTGCGGTGGGAGCCAGAAGCATCGTGGACTTACTTGAAGGGTTGTCACGTGCCAAATTTCCTATCATCAGATGGCTCCAATGAGACGGTTGTTTGGCGAAGTTGTTAGGAATGGATGTCTTATCTTTAATCCACCGACCGAAGGATCATAGTGGCAAAGAAAAGAACGTCTCCTTTGATGGAGAACTTCGTATTTTTTGTGTTTACGTTTACAGTTTATTGAGAAAGATATCAACTGCAGGCCCCACAGACCCCTTTGAGCTTCACTTGGCATGACTTCAAAGGCTGAGCGGCCATATCTGACCAGAGTCTTAGGCCATACGTTATTCGCAAAACACCCCCTTCCCCCTGGGAAAAAAAATTCAAAAAAAAAAAAAAATCAGAGTAGGGCCAGACACAGAAGAGTATTCCATTGTCTGTATCAACCAACTCTTATAAATGCACCCTAAAGACCAAGAGTGTGTCACCTTTTTTCTCTTTTTATCGTTTATCTCTTCTTCCATATCTAGTGCTTTTACTGTACTTATTGGAACATTTATTTCTGCTATCAATTTCTTTATTTATGAATTTCTGCTGACTTTTTTCAGGTCTTTGCCAATGGCTACTAATCTGTTGTAGACTTAATAGAGTCGTCCTCCTCCGGGGTCATTTTTCTGGATTTCATATGGATCCTTTAGAGAAAATAAATGCTGGAACAGAGCCTCCAACAACTTCTGTGGCTGACCACATGTATAATAATCAACCGTTTGTCATAGGTGTGTTTTTGCATGACAAGTTTCCTGTGTTGCCATAAAATAATCAAATACCTGGTTTTGGTGCTGCAATTGATGGCGGTGAACATTTAATTCCTCTTGTATTTAGTGGGTCTGACTTCTAATAGGGCAAGCAAAAATTCCTGCCTTATTGGTTTGTTTTCTATACGTTGAGATCCCAGATTCTACCCATGGTGGACAGGGTTGTTCTGTTTTGGCAAAAAAATGTGATGAACTATGCATTATGTCCAATGGATATGGTTTCAGATCTTAAAGGAGTCCTGAAGTTGTCTGTTATGACATACTATTAAATCTTCCTTGTGTTCTGGTGATTGAAGCAATCAAATTTCCCAAACATTTGCTCTGCCAGAGACAAATGACCAAATCAGATTGCAAATTTGTGTAGACTCTAATATTAGTTTAAAATGATGATTACTTATTATGCTAATGTAATTTCTAACATCAAGTGCTGGTATAATTACTCATGCATGATAATTAATTTTGTCAACAATTAAATGTCATTAGCTTTTATATCCACAAAATAGCTTCTTCGACTGTTTGTGTTGAAGATTTCTTGAGATTTGAAATTGATCTAATTTTCAAAAAATTTTGTCATGCATAATGAGTTTTGTAAGAATCAATCGTTTCTTTAGTTTTAATGCTTGTAATTGCTTAGTTAATGAATTATTAATTAGTTCACTTTTTTATGATTTTGGTTTATGGTAGGTGTTGCTGGTGGAGCTGCAGCTGGGAAAACTGAAGTTTGTAATATGATTATTCAGCAACTTCATGACCAACGAGTTGTAGTTGTTAATCAGGTCATAAATTTTCTCTATTGATCTATTCATAGTCAATTTATTGCTTATCTTGATCAAATGCCTGATCTTTGAGGCAATCAGCTACCTTATGTGCTTAAAGCCATATCAGCATCTTTTTCTCTTTCTCTCCCTTTCTCTGTACCCTTTGGATTTCATTTTCTTGGTTTTGACCTTCCATATAACAAAATGTTTTATAAGATTGGCAATGCTATATGGTAGTGAATGTGTGATGTTAAAGGACAACAAGAACAAAAAAGTTAGGGTAGCAGGATGAGGATGTTAAGATGGATGTGTGGCTGAAAAATATAGGATTCATATTGACCATATATGAGGAAAAGGGTGGCATCTATGGAGGGGAAGACGGTATAAAATTGTTTAGGTGGTTCGGACATTTGCAGAAAAAGTTGATGGAGACACTGGTGAGGAGGTTTGAATAGATAGTATTGAGTTTTTGTTGAGAGAGATAGGGGAAGACCAACTAGAACACTCAGAAATTATTGGACAAGACTTTTTTATTTGTCCAAATTGGACAAGACTTTTTGGTGACTAATATATTCAAAGAGTTGGTCGTTCATGAACACACATGGTGTATTGCATTAATGTACTTCATCCTACTTAGTCAAATGAAGCTTCTTGTTGTTCTTGTTGTTTTCGACCATCATTATACACTAAGTGGAAAAATTTCAGCATTTCATCTCTGATTTTACTCAGTAGTTTTAATGTTCTATCTTACTTTCCTTCTTACCTCTTAATAGATATTTACATTCTCTCAACTTTTCCCTCAAATTTATTAAAGCCGAAGATGTTAGAGTTGTTGTTTTTGGCCAAAAAACTGGAAAAGAATGTAGGATTTATTTTCTTTTGTTATTGATGTCACGTATGTTTGCCCTTTTTCTTTTCTTTAATTTTTTCTTTTTGTTATTCATATTGCATCACTTTTTTTCCTTCCATCCATCCTGTCTTCGTTCTCCGTTTTGTAGGATTTGAGCTGATAGGGATCCGTTTATTACCGAATTTAATATGACAGGATTCTTTCTATCATAATTTGACGGAGGAGGAACTCACTAGAGTACAAGATTACAACTTTGATCATCCTGGTCAGTATGAACTTGACTTAGTATTCTCTATCACTAGCTTCTTACAACTTTATTCTTGGTACTTTATAGTGTTATATTGAAATGCTTTCTTACTCTGTTAAATTTAATTTATTGCCTTGAAGAATTTTTATAAATAATTGTTAAGTAATTTTGTCACATACTAGTCATCTTTTTCTCTGGTTTTGTTAGACTTGTATAATTTTAACGTGGAACTTCTATGTTTCATTTGATGAGTCCCTGTGACATATTATCATTTACAGAATTATTTAATAATATCAAGGGTGCTTGGGAAAAATTAATCTTGATAAATTAAATCCAACAATATTATTTTCATTTACAAATTTCTAGATCCTTATATAATCTAGGAGACTTCAATGCAGTTGTACTGTGTTTCCATGATCTTGCTAATGGATTCTGAGTATTTTTGAGAAATAATTCAGCTTTCAACTCCAACTTCCTTTGGGTTCTTTTTTATGATTATAGATAGAGGAGAGCAGACTTCAAAATTGGCGTTTAAGTGGTTTGACCATAATTGAAATAAAGCTCATTCTTTGAAGGACAAAATCAGAAAGAAAATCTCCTCGTCCATAAAGTAATACTTAGCGCTCAGCTAGCAAAATTTGTGGCTAAATGTGCATGGTTATAGTATGCTGGCTTTTAGCCCTCAAACTAAGGTCTAACTACTTTAATATATCAACTTCAAAGTAAAAAAAAAAAAAAAAAGACTATTCATTAGAGAAAACACAAACACCTTTTTATGTTACTTTAAATAAGAGGGATGTACATTGCAAAAGTCTAAAGTTGATGCGCTAAAATTTTACCTAGTCCTCTATTTAGGAGGGTGAAATGCATTTTTCCCCAGCTTACTATTGCAAATGTGAATGATGGCTGTATTGCTGGTTGAGTTCGATACTTATCTGACAATGCTGCTTATATCTTACAGATGCTTTTGATACTGAGCAATTGCTTGAAGTTATGGACAAATTGAAGCATGGACAAGCTGTCGATATTCCAAATTATGACTTCAAGAGTTATAAAAGGGATGCTTTGCCCGCTAGACGGGTATATTTTCAACTTCCACATTTTTCATTGCAATTTTACCCCATCTGAAGGCTTTTAGATTGAATTTGGTCTTCTGTACCTGCAATGTGGATATTGTCCTAGAACAATGCTTTTAGTGCATATGTTACATTTTGATGGAGTCAATGTACTAATACCTTTTACAATTGGTTTCTTGATAGTATGGCATAGAAGAGTTTGTTATTTGCATACTTAACACCAATGACTTCTGGTTGGTTCTCATGCTTGACATGTGGATGTTGGTTTGTACTTAAATTTGTTTTTCAGGTAACCCTTCTGATGTAATCATTTTGGAAGGAATTCTATTTTTCCATGATCCTCGTGTTCGGGAGTTGATGAATATGAAGATATTTGTTGACACAGGTCCTTTTTTTAATTATTAGTCCTATATAGTTTGACAATTACCATACTTCATGTTTTCTCTAGCATTATTCTTTCTTCCGTTGTCTGATTCTTGCTTTTGGGTGCAGATGCTGATGTTCGACTGGCTAGGAGGATCAAGCGTGATACAGTTCAGAAGGGTCGGGATATTGGTGCTGTGCTTGATCAGGTAGTAACTTTTAGTCACATCAGTTGCAATACCATGAAGACTATTTTATTTTATCATTCATTCATTTATTTATAATTATTCTTAAATTTTCCTGCGTTTCAAGACACAGCAATGTTAAGAATTGAGTAATTTAGTTTAATGCTGCTTATTAGTTATAGTAAAAGATCCTTGGTAAGAGAACACAAATTATTCAGTTTTGTGGATTTGGATTATTAGGAAATTTTAATGCATATGGTTATAAATGTCAATGGCCTGAAGTCTTCCTTATCAGATGTTGATGTTTTATGCATTTCATAAATTCTGATAGCTGACTTTATTTGATGCAGTATTCTAAATTTGTAAAGCCAGCTTTTGATGACTTTATTCTTCCAACAAAGAAGTATGCCGATATCATTATTCCCCGTGGAGGAGACAATCATGTAGCAATTGATTTAATTGTACAGCATATCCGCACAAAACTTGGTCAGCATGATCTATGTAAAATATATCCTAAACCTTTATGTTATTCAGTCAACTTTTCAGGTATCACTTCTCACTATTTTTGAGTTTCTTTTCTTGCTTTGCCCCTCCATTTGGACCTCCAAACACTGGTTTCTTACAATGGTTGAATCAGCATTGTAATTCTTATTATGCAGATACGGGGTATGCATACCCTGATACGTGATTCTGAAATAAAAACACATGATTTTGTATTTTATTCTGACCGTTTGATTCGTCTGGTAGGTGTACACAGTTTCATTTCTTTATTTCTTAATTTAGTGGCGGCATGACTTTTTTGGGGGTAAATTATTACTGATTATAATTCCCGCACTTGACCAGGTTGTTGAACATGGCCTGGGACATTTACCATTTACAGAAAAACAAGTAATCACTCCGACTGGTAAGCTGTTCTATTTGTTGCTCCCTTGTAACTCTATTGTCATAAGTAATGTTCTTTGCGTGCCTGCGTGTGTGACCACCGACCAAATAGGTGTTTGGTTAATGTTTTATGGTTTAGGTTCTGCCTTCCTTTTACTTAGTGTCTTTTTTTCAGTTGTTCTTTAAAATGTTTTCTCAACCACTGGCCATTTCAGTTGCTGATCTGGATAGCAGCTGAGTTACTCAGAATACATGTTTTTAGCGGGGTACAAAGTCCCACAGTTATAGTTTTTGTATCAAACCATAAATTAGCATTTGCAGCAAATGTCGATTCCGGGATGTCAATACTCTCAATAGCCAAGCTATTTATTTTTATGCTAGACGCCTATTCTACTTGGATATGGTGGAATGATGTAATATGATCACAATATTTCTACTTCAGGGAAACTTCATATGGGAATCAAAGCCGCATCTTGTGGTTGTACTTAAGATGCATTCTTCCTCATGATTTTGGTTGTAGCAGTTACTGTACTGAGCAATGGGCTTGCCTGCCCATCTTCATTTAACTATCACTGTTGTTCCGTTATCTACTAAAGAGAACAAGTTTATTTGAGGGTCGAGTCTTGTTATTATGATTGTTTATTCTTGACCTTCATTGTGTATTCATATTAACTGCAGGGTCTGTGTACACTGGTGTCGATTTCTGTAAGAGGTTATGTGGAGTCTCTGTAGTCAGGAGGTATCAGTTAGCCCTATATTCGAAGCCGAACACTCAACAATTAAGATGTTATTTTACTTCTGATTATGTCAATATCAAAATGTCTTCTCTTGGTCATCCATAAGTTACCGAAATGAATAAAAAGAAAGATCATTTGTTTAGTCTTTGCTGTTAGTTGTTTTTATTTTTATTTTTTATACATAATAAGTATTTAGTAATATCCTGTTTTGTAAGTCTTCAGCAATGAGTCCTTTTTTCTCCTTCCTTTATGTGCTGACATTTTTCCTGAAAGGTTGTTGTTTGGAAAATAGTCTGTCCTTGTGTTGATATCTGTTGATATATTGGCAGTGGGGAGAGTATGGAGAATGCCTTAAGAGCATGCTGTAAAGGTATCAAGATTGGCAAAATTCTTATTCATAGGGAAGGGGAAGGGGACAACAGTCAGCAGGTGTGTGCACTTTATCAGCATCTTCTGTATACTTTGGATACATTTCTATGTTTATCAAATCTCATGATCCCTGACTTCCGATATTTAATATTGGGCAGCTGATATATGAAAAATTGCCTAACGATATCTCTGATAGGCACGTGTTACTGTTGGATCCCATCCTAGGCACAGGTTTGTCATTCTCATTGCGTTTGTATTTCTTAGCTGCTTTTGAGTTACAATTGGGTTTGAGGTATTCCCATTCCAAAAAAGATGAGTTAGAAACTTTGTCATTTATTTACTGTTCCGCTGCTGTCAACATAATCTACGAAAGACAAGTATGGTTTTTCCCCCCCTATTTGGTTCGTCATCTCTGTAAATGTATGAACAATGTCTTCTGCAGGAAATTCGGCTGTTCAAGCAATTTCTTTACTTATAAAAAAGGGTGTTCCAGAGTCCAACATTATATTTCTAAACCTCATATCGGTAAGATCCTGCTGTGTTTAATTGTTCTCTCACCATCATATTTTCCTCCTCTCGTGCTTTCTTTCTTTTGCCGTAGTAATTATAGTTCTCATTTTGCCAGGCGCCCAAAGGTGTGCATGTGGTCTGCAAAGCCTTTCCCAGAATAAAGATTGTGACATCTGAGATCGAGTTGGGCCTGAATAAAGACTTCCGTGTTGTACCGGGTATGGGCGAGTTTGGGGACCGGTATTTTGGCACAGATGATGATCAGCAAGTGGTGGTCCCTTCACAGTAGTTATTTTACATATATAAGACGTTCGAAAAAGGTTGAAATTTGCTGAATTCATGCTGTGCTGGAAACGGAAGCTCAATTTTATGCTCATCTGGGCCTGCCGGCTTAGAGTCATAGTGTTGTGAGTTGTGACCAAGTTGCATTGTCTTTACAAACCGAGGTACAATGGGAATTATTCAATGCAGTTTTTAACCTTTGGATTGTACCAGAATTGCTCTTTAGATGTTGGCTTCTTTTCCAGGCACTGGTTGGTATGTCTAGATGCATTTATGAACCCAGGGATTTGATCTCCAGAAATGAATGTATATAAATAACTTGAATTAATTACTTATGGTTTTGACTGCATTTTGGTTCCCCAGACTTTGTGCTGGTTGATCTACAGCTTCTGTAACTCAAAAGGATACCTTGGGCCTGCTAGTGAGCAAGCTGGTCAGCTTGTGCCAGCCAGGCAGTAGCTTTCTTGGGTTGATTTAGTGGCTCAGCTTGGTGGCGTTATTTTTTTGCGCCCAATTTGACCACCAAAATAGTGAGGTTGGATCAGATTCACTGGGCCGACATGGGCTAAGAACATTTTTAGGAGAGTCATTGTTAACATAAAAACAAAACAGGGAAAATCACTGTGCAGTTCCAAGGAATGAAGGAATGTAATTACCAAAAACATCTCAGTAAGCTTTAATGCAATAAATGACAATAAAATTCGTGCTATTTCCTTGTCATTTGAGACTTTGGTTTTATCTTTTGGGTCTCTGATTCTCTTTTTTACCTGAAAAACCTTTCCTTCAACAACGGATCACTAACATTTGCCATGTCATCACCGTCAAATTGTGTCTGCCATCTTTAGCACATCATTCGCCACAAGTGTAGAACTAGAAATCTAGAATACTAACATGTACGATTTATAAATTTTAGGGAAAATTATTCCAAAGAATCCCACACAACTAGAGCCGGTAATACGGGTTCAGTCTGTCAACTTGCCAAAAATGACGGGCTTGGGTTGGCAAAATGCCAATGTCCCAAGGTGCGGGCTGGAGGTGAGGGCTAGTCCAGCCCGTACCGTTTTCAACCCGCTCCGTTGTGGATTGCTTTTTTTTTTTTATTTATTTTTTTAATACAATTTTCAATATATCATACAACATAATTGTAGGATTTTGACTCTCAAATTCCACATTGACATCTCTTCATTCATGTAATTGCATATGTAATATACACATAAAAGATTTAGTTAATTAATTTGGATAAGAAAAATAGTTAAATTAATTATTTAGAAAAAATATGTGTTAGAATTTCTAAAATATCTTCTCAAATTATAAATTAATCCTCATATTATTTTATTATAACTCACTACTCAAGTTTAAAACTCCAAGTCTAATTTCAAAATTTCAAACTAAACTCAACTTATATAAATAATAATAATTTTTTTTTTAAAAAAATATTTAGGCTAGCCCCAACTCGCACCGCTGCAGGCTGGCCCGCATCCGCACTGCCAGCCCACATTATCAGCTCTACACACAACATTCTAAAATATTCCAAAGCTTTTTGTAAATCATCAAACTATTGTGGAGTCTCACGGCCTTTAATTTGAAAGGAAAATATGAGTACTTGTGAACTTGGTATCAGCTTGGCGGACATTAGATTTTTTCAATTGATTAAGTTCTCTTATTCCTATGCTATATGTCATTTGTAACATCATCATTAAAATGATACCATGAAGTTGAGTTTCTAGGAATCTTGCTCAAGACACGGACTGTTTCTTCGTATTGAAGAAGCAAACTCATGATCCTACAAACAAGAAAGTTACCGACACTAAACCATTTGACATAGTGATTCAAAAATCAGTAGGTCAAACCAGGATTAACTAAGGATCAAACTGGCCATATTAAAATAATATAATTTAATTGAAAATAACAAAATACAATAACATTAATAATCACTAATAACAAAATACAAAAAAACACAACAATAGTTTGATTGTAATAATAACAAAGTACAACAATATTGAGAATTTTGATTTTTATGATTTTTTAATAATTAAAATCAATAATCATTGATACTAAAATCATCATTAAAATTCATTCAAATCTAGAGTGATTGAGATACTAGGAGTTGAATGAGAAAAAATAGAATCAATAGCAATATAATCCCAAACTGATTCATCACTAGTTTTTACTAATTCACTTCGGTTTGATTGAGTTAATGCCAATTCAATTTTTGACCGGTTCAACACTCAAACTAAACGAAACCGCTAGTTGGTTCACCAATTTTTTTGTTGAACCGGTCGGCTTGGTCTGATTTTTTTTTTCTTTGTTCCTGAATATAAAAGGTTCCTTCTATGATATAAGACTTCACTTTATTTTATTGTGTTTATTTATTTGTTTAAAGAGAAATAATATAACCTTCATGAACTTCATGCTATATTTACCTTCCTTAAACTTTATAGTTTTACAATAAATCTTCCTAAACTCTTACACATATTAGTAGTTTTGTTCATTACTTATCCACACACACACATATTAAAATTTAGAGAGCTTATATGCATGTAACTCAACTTGAAAATGTTATATACACAAAAAAAAATTATTTAAGGGGTGTATAATTGATGGGATTTATTCAAACTGAAAGTGTAAGTGAGTTGATTATTAAATTTTAAATGTTAAGAAATTATTTGAATATGGTTCAAAGTTCAGGACTATTTTATGTCATTTAGTGGCTACTTATTTGAGCTTAGACAATATGGATGTCATATACACATATTAGTCGTTTTTTTTTTTGGTACATCAAGGCAAGTTCATCAGCTACGGCAGCAACGCCTATTTGATCCACTCGCCATCTGTCACGACAAAAAGGCAGGAAAAGCGACAAAAATTAAAAAGACACAGAAAATGAAAGAAGGTGCTCAAATGATTGATGTCATTGGCTTGGACCCAAGTAACTGTTTGGAAGTCGTTAGAATCGTTGCATAATCACCTGTCATTAACCTTTATTGCGTCCCCCCCCCCCCCAAAAATAATTCATTATAACTTTTCCCTCGTGTTTGTAAAAAGGTTTCTTTAAAAAAGGAAGAAACCTGAAATTAGTTTTTTTTTTTTAATTTAAGCACGTAACATTTTAAAAATAACAGAGAAGGAAGTAAACCCAAATTGAAATTTCAAAATTCAAGAAAAATGACAAAAATGACCTTTGTTAATCCCATTGAGAAAATGTGTTGTTAATTCTAAATCGAGACTTATAATTTCACAATTAAAACTTGTTATTCTCAGATGAATTGTTATTATTTTTAATAATTACATGTTATTTCATATGTTATGTATCAAGAAAAAATGTGTTGTTAATCTCAAATCAAGATTTTAATTTCACAATAACGATATGTTATTTTTAGATGAATTATTGTTATTTTTAATTGATTCACATATTATGTATTTAGAAAAAAAACGTATTATTGATCCCAAATCGAGACTTGTTATTTCACAATAAAGACTTGTTATTTCCAAGTAAATTGTTATTCACAAATGGGCATTTTTGTCATTTTTTTAATTTCAAAATTGCGCTTTGATTTTATTTCCCACTATGCCATTTTAAGTGTTAAGTGTTAAATGTCTGAATTGAAAAATATTAACTTGAGGGTTTTTTTTTTCCTGAAACTTTTCCAAAAAATATGAAAATTTAAAGATAGCATAAAACAAAAATACCATGTCAAAATCAAACATATAAATAAAAAAATAAATCTTATGAATTACATCATATTCTGTGTAAATTCTTATTTATTACTCCTCTAATCGTAAATGTAAGACACATTTCATAGTATAAATGGGTCTTACATTTAGAAATGAAAGAATATTTTTTTTAAAGATAATACTTTATTATTATTTACAGTATGACTAAATATATATTATTTTCGTATTTTAAAACAAATGATCGATACTAACGAAACTGAAAAATATGAGCAACAAATTGAGGTAAATTATAAATATGTTTGATAAAATATTGATAAAAATTTAATAATAAAAATAATTTAATTTTAAAGGAATTTAAAATATTAAATCATAAGAATTAAATTAGAAGTAATGCCACATAATAGAAAAATTACAAATGAAAAGACCTCATCAAGGAAAAAATATTGACAGGTACAAAAAAACTGGACTGGACTAATTGGCTCAATCAGAAAATCGATCTCCAGTCCGGTCTAGTTTAAGGAGAAAATCAATCACCTATAGAACCAGTAATTAACTGGTCAAGTTGGTATTAAATCGGTCAACCGCCTGGTTTGGGGGGTTGATCGGTTTAATTTTTCCTACCCAATATCCAAAACGACGTCATTCACTATTAAAAAAAAAAATTGCAACACTATTGTTCAATTCCCTCGATCCCTATCTCCTAGCCAGAATCCCATTTCCATCTTCATTGAGCTCGACCGTTCTCCCTACCCCAAATCCCTTGCATCGCCGTCGAGTTGCCGTGAGAGTGCAGACAGCGGTGTGGTGGTCAACTTGTAGTGGAGACGGAGGCACGGTGGTTGACCAAGATTCCCATTCCCTTCTTCGTTGAGTTCGTTCTAGTCGACTGTTCTCCCTGCCCCAAATCCCTTGTAGCACCATCAAGTTGCCGTGAACAGTGGAGACAGTGGCGTGGTGGTCAACTTGTAGTGGAGACGGAGGTGCGGTGGTTTATCTGTCCTGCGTCGTGGAGAGTGGAGACAGAGGAGGCACAGTGGTCACCTCTCCAAACCCTAGATTTCACTGCTTGCTTGGTTCAATTTCTTGGTTCAAATTCAATCAATCATATCAGTTTTGGCGTATTGGGTAAGCTCGAAAAACATTCCCTCCCTTTTTAGCTAGGTTGTGATTTTAGGAATAAATTGATAAATATCTCTGATTTCTGCTTGTCTCCACTAGCCGAGAGGGATTGGGAAATGGGAAGTGAGGGCAGATAAAAA
Source organism: Neltuma alba (assembly GCF_004799145.2). Taxonomy (NCBI): domain Eukaryota; kingdom Viridiplantae; phylum Streptophyta; class Magnoliopsida; order Fabales; family Fabaceae; genus Neltuma; species Neltuma alba. Next base: position 18,186 of record NW_021636060.1, on the reverse strand, counting down.
TCTCTAGCTGAAGTTCAGCTACTGAACACTCAAAGTTACTTGAGAGTTTTGCCTTTCTGCTTTGCTTTCTGCCTTTCACCGGATTGCCTCCGCCTTTCGAGTTTCTTCACTGGCTGAGATATGTAGTTTGTAACTTCTTATCTTTTTTGGACTGATTATTATTTATAAATTTTGTTCTATTTTAATGTTATGAATTAAATTGTATTATTTTAATATTACTGGTCCGACCTCAGTCAGACCCTTGGTCTGACCAGTGACTCTTGACCGGTTTAATATTCGGTTTGGTTTTTTGTTCCTTGGATCTGATGAAAAAAAAAAAGAATAAACTTGTAAACATAATGTTTTGTGGGGTCATTACAAGGAAGAACAAACGGTCTTCCTAACTTTATGTGTGATTATTGATTAATTTATTATTAATACATGGGAAATAAATATAATGTTCTTTAAGATTATGCAAAGACTTTTAAGATTGTGTCAGATTTGGTCTGAGGACTATATCTCAATTTTGCGTGTTATGCTTAATTATATTATTGGGAAATGAATTTGCCTAAAACATATAGTATTTCATATATAATCATGCATATTCTTGATTTTTATATTTCTTTTTAGAAATTAAGGTGCTGAAAATCAGAGAGATGGTTCACAGTCAGACAGATCATTAAATCAATCAAAAGAGTCATTTAAATTCAGTGATGTGATTTTAGTTGAACTGGGATCATTTCCATCATGATTAAAATAAAATAAAATAATTTACAAAATTATTTGTATATAAATCTAAAAAGAATAATACTCAAATAAAAAATAGATAATTATTCATAAGTAAGTTGAAGAACATTCATATATGTTGTATCAACAAAAAAAAGAAAAAAGAACATTCATGTATGAACTATACATAATCCGGTAAATTAGAATTATTATAATACAAATTTGATATAATGCTATTTTTTAATCATACCAACCGAAAACTGATTCAGTAATTGACTAGTTTGATTAGATAGCAAGAATTAGGTTTTAATACTATGCTACTAATAAGAGTAAGAGGTGAACATATTTTTATTTGAAGTTTTAAATAAGGATGAATGAGGATGTCATGAACATGAACAATAAAATTAATAAAAGCAACATTAAAATTTGTTAGCAAATTCTGGATGAGTTTGGCTAAACCACACATGCTTGTAAATAAAAATAAATTAAAAAGGTCTGGTTTTAGAGGATAAAAAGCATGGGATAATGCTAGCTTTTAGACTAGATCATTAATTAATATATTAAAAATTCATGCACAAAAAAATAAATAAATAAAAGCCTTCTAGCCAAATGCAATGGCTATTTTTTTAATATAAAAAGGTTTAGGTAAATTAGGTCCTGGGAGCTCAAAGAGATATTTATAGATCGCCTACTAATAAAGTTCTCACATCACCAGCAGAATTTAAACTTACGATTTTATAGACTATGAGTAGATTCCTTACTAGTAAGAACAACTTTTATTGGCAATGCCATGGCTATTATCAATAAAGCAGAAATAAAGGTTTAAAGTTTTATGCGCAGATTTGAAGGGCCTGCTTTTACAAAAGAGAAGGGCCATCCTACTCAGCAACACAGGGTTTTGAGAATCCTTATTTGCTTTTGAGTAGCCGCTCTATTTTGGTCGATTCTCTTAAATTAATTTAATCAGCTTAGTTATTTTTATTTCTAAAATGCAAATGAATTATCCTCCCACAAAACAAAGCATTGAGAACTGAGGAGATTCATCCTTATATACATATATATATAATTAAATAATTTAATTTTTTTGAACTACCTAGTCAGTACTTTACTAAACTTTAAAGTCACTGGGTGGTTATTTCAAAGTTACGATTTAAACCCTTGAATTATTAAAAAATAATTGACAAATGACAAAGTTTGAATTTAAGAGGAAATGCCATGTGATTTGGCAAGTTAAAAATTAAAAAACATAAAGAATAATTTTATAAATATATACACACATATATATGTTTAGATGAAATAAATTCACCCAATATGTGAATATTAAATATTTTTAATTTCTTAAAAATAATTTTTATTTAATATTGTAAGTTTCCAACCCTCTAAACTCCGGTTTTTAAACTCATCAAATTTCTTGAATCTCCGTCACCGTCCGGCCAGGCCGGGATCGTTCTCGGAGTTTCATGTCTGGATCGAACTCCGTCAGTTCGAATTTCAAAGCAAAGGAAATTCCATTTTTGGTAATCATCAATTTTTCTGTCTTCTTTCACCTACCAATTAAACAGTTTGACTGAATCATTCTTCCACACACTTGTATTTAACAATATATCCAGTATTCATCTACTATTTCTTTTCTGTATCCAAAATTCTAAATCCATATTAGAAACTTGCTAGAAAACAGCAGATTTTTACAGTCAAAAATCATCTTCATCGCTTTGTCATGCACGTTCTGGTTACTTCAACTCCACTTGGTGGACCAGTCATCTCAATCTGGCATGTGCTATGGATCCAGAAAGACATATGAATGAAACCCGCAATGGCTTTCACTCTAAAGGTTGCCCTCACGATGTAGTTCACCTTGTTGCTCTGAACCTGCCTCTGAAGCTTCACGCCTAGATCCTGAGGCAGAAACACCAAGCTCGAAATGAAGTGAATAGGCTGCAACCTCGTTTCCCTTCGCTTCTGTGTGAACGGCTGAATCTTCTGACTCGATATGACCCTGTCCGCGAAGAAAAGCTCGATGTCGCCAGATTCAAATTTCACGTCGATTTTCCTATTAGGGTTCGAGAAATTCGCGAGTAGAACAAAATCGCCGTTCAGGTACTCCGGAGAGTCGAAGTACACGACGTTGAGGCTTGCATTAGGAATGTCGAATGTAGGGTTTTTCGGTTTGATGGTGAGGAAGACGATCAGCGTCGCAATTCCGAAGAAGATGAGGAGAACGCTGAATATGAGGCACAAAACTGCAGCAAACCATACTGCTGGGTTAGTTCTTCGAACTCTTGGTTGTCTCAGTGTTGTTGATAGCCTACTATACTTTCCGAAAAAATTTGGTGATTCTAATTCCATACAACTGTGGTTTACCGATGCTGTGATCTGGTCGGTAGAATTTGGCTTGATTTGCTTAGTGGGTGGGGATGCAGATGCTGGTGGAGGTGGGAGATCAGGCATGTTTGAGTAGTACTACTAGAAAAGGCTACTAATTTACTGCACAATTGAAGAAGCAGGTGATGAGAGAAAAGTTCATGGAAGCGAGGACGAGGATGAATATGTTAATTTATTCCCAATTGGGGTGGTCGATTAAGGAAAGTAAAAGAGGGAAAGAAGCCTTTAAATTGAGTGGCAGGGTGGGTGGGCGGGTAGGTGGGTGCGGTCGGTGTGTTCTTCTAGCTATTGGCAAAAGTTAGGAATAGAGATATAAGGGAGCTAAAGTTTGAGGCCAAATCAATGTTGGGATTTTTGAATGTTTTGCTTTTGATGCATAAAGAGTTATAGTTCCGCGGAGAACTCTCATTCTTTTATTGCTCTTGCTTTTAAGGTCTAAAGTTTGTGTTTGACTAGGCAGTGTCTAGGGGCAATCTTTGAAACTAGTCAATTCAATGAAGGGCTTAGATCAAGCCTGCACACCAGTCATTACCAAGTGTTGCTTCATGATATCAAAACCTGCTTACTTGGAAGAGCAGGATGATTAATCACTAAGGAATGTGTTACACTATTCGGAAAGTGAATCACGTTCTTAGAGTACAACAATCAATCAAATATTCAATCATGGAGGCTAGTGATCCATTAGTAGCACTTTTTGGTGTGTCTCCATCATGAAAGTTCTATTCAATTATATGCTTACTGGTGCTCGTTTGTCTATCTGGCCAAAATAAATAGGGTTTACTCCTCCACAGCCTCGAGTACTGAAAATCAAGGATTAAAAAGAGCCAAAGATTGGAATACAAATCTCTGTCACAACTTTATTATCAGATTTTTAGAAAATAATGAGTATGAAAGAAACAAGCAGAAGACCGTAGAAAGGAAATATAAACGATAAAGCACACAAACCTACCATCTAGAGAAGACGAGAATATAAATTTGATATTTATAATTATTGTCTATGTCTTTCTCTTATTGGATTAAATACTAGAGGAGTGTTTGGATTGAAACTAAACCATGATTTTAAAAGTAATTTTACGGTATGCGAAATAAATATGTGAAGGAATTTGTCTCAGTTTGAGAAAAAGTATTTTTTAAAAGTATTTTTATGGTTTGCCAAACACCTCTTAGATCCTAGGGAGACAAATCATTTTTGCTAATTGCTAGTGTGCCCGATTGATCAAATGAACCCATCTGCATTTGACATATCGAGACTAGAAGGAGCCATAAGCCATTAGGCCAAGATTTTTAATATTTCGTGCTCGGCAGTATCGTCTTAGTGTTATTGCAAATTTACATCTACAATCTTAAAGAAATTCGATGACTAACTGGCTTAACAGTACATTTTGGAGCTTGAAATCGGAAGAAAAATGTGTGAAATATTATTCCTCCGATCATCAAATACTGTTGGTGGGTGAGGGTGATTTCTCCTTTTCCCTTTGTTTGGCTCAATCTTTTGGCTCAGCTTCCAATACTGTTGCTTCGTCCCTTGATTCATATGGTCGCTCTCTTTCTCTCCCTCTCTTCCTCTGTTCTTTCAGTTATGCCTTTTGCTTCTGTTTTCGTCGTGTATGTGATTATCTTGAATACAGCAGGGGCTCAATATTGTGTAACAATATATGGATTTTGATGAATGACGATGCTTCTTTAAAACTGCATTAAGTTATTGCTCGTACTACTAAGTTCTCTTGAGTTCTTTTTCCCTCCCCTTTTGTAGTAAATCTTAATTTATGCACTCGGTCGGTTGGAAAACGATGAAAATTATATTTTTCATACGAGTTCGTCTAATTTATCTTTTTTTTTTTTTGCTTGCTCTTCGTTAGAACCTAAACGAAGCCAAGCTATGCTTGGTCGTTTGTTTTCTGGATACCCTACAAAGAGTTTCTAGAAGTCAAGGAACTAAATATTCGATTTTCATTTGGTATTCTAACGAAGCTTAATTTAGGCGTACTTGTTTCTGCTCCTTTAAAAATGCTATATCTACTTTTCTGATTCTCCAGGATTTGTAGAAGTGCTTGTGTTTTATATATTATTCTTCCGTTTTCCTATGAGCATATCTCATAGATTTTGTTCTCTGAATGAATTGTTTTTACTTCTGCGCATGTTATCTAATTTGTAGACTGTGGATTCTGTCGATCTCATTTACTCTTCTGCTTTTTGTAATTGTTGTTACTACAGCGTTGAATGTTAGTCATGTCTTTGATTGCTTTTGCTGTTCATTAAGATTAACTTACAATGATGATGACGCTGGGATTTTGTAATTTCATGACATCTGAAATTGATTCTTGATTTTCATTTGGTAACCTACTTGTTTCTTTCTACTTTAAAATCTTTGGCCGGAAGAATTCTGATTCTCTACTTTTTGAGGGGCAAATTCTCAATGAACATCTTATAAATTATTTTTAATAAGGTGTTTTTACTTTTGTTCATGTTATCCAGCTTGTAGATTCTATCAATCTAGTTTACTCTTTAGGATACAGTGTTGAGTGTGCATGTTAGCTATGTCATTAAACAAGCAATGTTCCAATAGTTGCTGTAGATTATACACGCACGCGCACACTTATGTTAAGATTAGGCTTAAGATATTGAAGATGTTTATTCTTTTCCTGTTCATTAAGATGATGTTAGAAAGAAGTACAAGGAGGCCATGTCAAATTTAGATGAGTTACAAAAGTTTGGAGCATGTGTGTTACATGGTGTGGATGCAACCAAAATGAAGCTTCACCCAGACTTGAAAATGAGGAGATTTGATAGGATTATTTTCAACTTTACTCATGCAGGCTTTCATGGCAGAGAAGACAACTTGTCTCTAATTAAGTGAGTTCTTCAACAAAATTCATTTTATTGGTGTCTCACCTTATGATTTTTATGGTCAACATATATATAATCGATATGTGTCAGATTTATAGTTTGAAAATGTAACATTGTTGGGGTTCTTTCCACAGTTATACTGTTTAGGTTTTTAGATTAATGTAGAGAATGTAAATGAAAGAGATTCTTACCCTTTCTGGAAGATTGTATTGTACCTGACCATTACTGTTCCTCAGAATCTGATTCTCAATAGAGAATAAGTGCCAATCCTGATGTCTTATTCTGTTTTCTAAGGTACTTTGTGGCGTATGAGAATTTTAGTTTTCCAAGGATGTGGGAACTTATTATTTGTACACAGTTGGAAAATGACATATGGGAAACTGCATCGCATATGGGTTTTATATATGCCCCAAATAATGATGGATCTCATATGAATATTGCTGAGCATAATAGTTACATGCACATGCTGGCATGCATGTAGTTGTGTGTGTATTAGAAATTGACAAAAAAGTGATTTTATGTATTTATTAAATATATTTTTACTTGATGCTTCTTGTGTTGCATACAAAATGAACATACGATATTTAGGGCCTGTGTTTTTTTTTGGTCTCAAATGATTTTATAAAATTATTTGTTAAAATAAGTTTTGAAAACAAAAAATATAAAAAAACTACTTGGATAATTGTTCTAAAAAAATTACATTTAAAAATAAACATACTGAGATCGGAGGGTGAAGCTCTATAGCTTCAATAAGAACTCAAGTGCTCAAGTGGAAAAAAGGCTATCAGACGAAAAATAAGATAATTGTCATGCTCTTGTTATAAAACTAAGAGAATTAGAGAGAAGAGAAGACTGGAATATTTCTCATTCCATTCAAGATAGTGAACAGATGATACATGCCTTTTATTTATAGGCATAGCTCTTTGACAAAATGTACAGATTATATAATAATATGAGATAATTGTGAGATATAAAGATAATATAAGATATTGAAGATAATAGGAGAGATATGGACATCCACATAAATATTATTGTGTTCATAATAGCTCTAAAATTTTAATATATTTTTTCTATTGAATAACTTCTAAAAAATAATAAAGTCATTAATATCAAGGAGCATATTCAGAATGAAAATAGATTTTAGCTACTATAATAAGTGACATGTAAATATGAATTTTACCTGTTTTGCTCCTCTCATAAATTGTAGAACAAACCCTTTCTATTGATATGGATATCTCTAAAATAAACTTGTAACAATTGTCATGTTTTTATGAACGGCGCAAATCTGAAGAAGATGGGGTAAACTAATGTTGTCATCTTGAGTGATCAAAAGAAAGAGAGGGAGAGGTGAATAGTTAGTGAATGAAAGGATTGAATTTGTATATGAATAATAATGAAACGTGAAACTTAAGGTTAAGCCTAACTTAATAATTTTATAATTAATTTATAAAATTAATATAGATGATATTACATATAGTTATATATGATAATGCAAACAAGAAATAAATAAAAGGCTATACTTTACAAAAATAGGTCTAGCTATTTGTTTAAAAAGGCTTGGAATGACAATGAACCTGGGCCTGAGTCTTATTTTGTTGAAAGTATATGGGACCTTATGTTTAATAAAGAAAAAATTAATTTTTTAATTTTTAACTCACTTATAATCAATTTTCTGACTATAATTCGGTGTGAGTCAATTCTTAAATTTTTGACTAGTTCATAACTTAGTATCTTATCTTCTTATTTTTCAATATTAATTAATATCCTTATCATTTATAATTTAGAGCGTGTTTAGATAAAAACCAAATTATGATTTTAAGAGTAATTTTATGATAGACGAAATAAATATGTAAAAAGAGTTTTGTCTAGATTAAAAACTCTTTTTGAAAGTGATTTTACATTCTTCCAAACAGCCTTCAGTCACCATCCTTAAAATTGCTTCCACCTAAGCTTCATCTGGAATTTTTTTATAATATTAAATAAATCAATTCATAAGGGCTGGACGCCGGAGAATCGGGGAAGGAAAGTTGCAGAGCACCCAAGCTTGCTAGCATCTCTGGCGTTGAGATTCAAGAGCTTCAATGTTAGCGGCCAATTAATTTCCAGCTTCAAATCTAATACCCACTTCCATCCATTTTCACGCTGAAGTTCAAGACCCTCCTCCCCTATTCTTCCCCCACTTCAGCAAAATGTGATGCGTCGATGATTTGATTTTGAAACAGTTCATGGGGTCTATAAGCTTGAAGACATGGGTCATAAGTTTCCACCTATTTTACCTTCTGAATTTCGCATCATAGCTCTCAAAAAGAGCACTGTTCAGTCTTTTTAAACGTTGGAAGGTTACGTTTTTTTTTTCCTATTGAAAAGTGTCATCATTACAAAACCAACAAAGTAAACCAGAACAAGTAAGCTCTCATCACTGTCCTTCTCTACTTAGAAAGGGTGGAGGGTGATCGAAAGTACAAAACAGAGTGTCCAAGTTATGAGCAGCTTTAGCTAGGAGGTTAGCACTAGAGAGGTCTTCCCTATAAACAAAGAAAGGCAAGACCTGCCAATCCCTATCCAGAAGCAATCTTGCATCATTTATAATGTCACAAAAAGGATGATCCGCATCGCAGCCTCGCGAAACCAAATTTATGGCTCCAATACAATCCGAGTAAAGAACGACTCGACTAAATCCTTTTGACCAGCTGATATGTAATCCCTGCATGATGGCTAGTGTTTCTGCAATGGCCGAAGGTACTGTTGTGAGCTTACAACTGAAGCCACAGATCCATGGGTCTTTTTCATCTCTTAGGATTCCTCCCCATCCACTATGTCCATCCTATAGAACCGACCCATCCACTTCTAGAGTGACATAATGCTCCTGCAACGGTTGATGTTCTTGTCTTCTACTACTATCCCATTTATAGAACGAGCAGTTAGCAATCATATCTTGGTCACAGCAAACTTTGAAGAAGCTTGAGAGAGCAGTAGGTTCTTTATTAGTAATATTTGGATCAAAAAGTTTGTTACATATGTGACCCAAATATCCCAACAAATGTAAGCAAATAGGGATGCCCAGGTGAGTTTCTTCGTAAAAGCTTTGCCTGCTTCCTTCTTAAGATTCCATTTGATCCATTCTACTCCTTGAAGGGAGTTAAACTGAGTCCAGTATAATGGGTCAAGCATTGATCTCCATCTGTGAATGGCATTATTGCAGTCACGAATCAGGTGCATATCGCTGTCCAAGTCCTCACAACTGAAAGGACGGTTTGTTGTCAACTCCAAACCCCTCCTTTGTCTGAGTTCTTGTCTGAGTTCTGTTGAATGAGCTCGTCCATGTGAAAACAGCCCCTAGAAAGATTTGACCTTCTCTGGTACCTATAATTGCCAAATTTTTTTCCAAATATTGAGCCTGTTTGGATAGGTGTTCAAGAAGCCAAAAGAGACTTGTAAGCCTGACACACACGATTGCAAATTTAAAACATGTTTGGTTGAGCTTTTCCTTAATTTTACTTATGGGCAAAAGGTAAGATTAGAAGCACGATTGGGTACAATTTTTTTAATAATATTTCTAATTTTAAAAAAATATATTTTAGTCTTAAATTTCACTTCTTTCTATTAAAATAATTTAAATTGTTTATATTATGTAAATTTATTTTTTTATTTTTTTATTATGTTATAAAAGTCATACCCATTTTGATAATTTTACAAACTAAACTTACTAATTCAATCATAATCCAAACAACTTTTATCTAATTGAATTTTTATAAACTAACTTTTATAATATTCAATCCAAACACAAATCACATTACTCAATTTAACTTTTATTCAATCTAACTTTTTTTAAAAGTTAAATTCAAAATAAGCTACTTTTTCTACTATTAATGCTAATCCAAACAGACTCATCGTCTGCCTGGTTATGGGTACCTGCAAGAAAAAATTTATAAGCAGAATTAACTGTAAAACAACCATCAATAGATGGTTTCCAAATATATTTTTCCTCTCCTCTTTCCTCGTGGGGTGGGTCAGGACACGGTCAACATAAGCCTGGGGAAGGAATCTTGTTTCTTTTCCGTTGTCCTCCATCATCCACATAGTCAGCGACTAACTATGTTAAGTTTACCAAGTGCTCAAGACCAGGGATCAAATTGATGAGTGGTGTATTAATCATCTGCCATTACCCACTTTTTCCCCAATCCTTTAATGAAATCTTTCCAGACCTCACTCACACCTTTCCAAGTAAGGGAAGCATTAGATTTCTTCCTTACACGAGGGCGTGGGCCATGTCCTGTGTCATATTTCGTTTGTAGGACCTTCACCGCATCTTTATCACAGACCAGTTCCCAGCATAACTTCATCATAACAGCTTCATTCTGCTTCCTCAAATTCTTAATTCCCAATCCTCCCGTTTTCCTGCCTTCCGTAATCTTCTGCCAAGAAATCAAGTGAAGTTTTCTGTTCCCATCATACTCCTTACATGAAGGTTACGTTTTCCATATAGGAAGCTTGAAACCTCGTAGTTTATATGCACAGGGGCAGGGGAAGCAATGGCTTTACAAATGAGCTGTCAGAACATAAGGCAGAAGCTTGTCGATTTGAGTGATGATGGAGGAGAAAAATGGTTCAAATATTATTCTTCCCATCATCAAATACTGTTGGTGGGTGAGGGTGATTTCTCCTTCTCCCTTTGCTTGGCTCAATCCTTTGGTTCAACTTTCAACATCGTTGCTTCGTCCCTTGACACCTATGGTCTCTCTCTCTCTCTCTCTCTCTCCCCCCCCCCCACACACACACACACACTCTGCTCTTACATTTGTGTGTGCAATGTTTCTTCTTCAAAATTTCCCCTTCGTCGTGACAGATGTCATTTTGAATACTGGAGTTATCTAAAATAGTATAAGGTTTTTCTGATTGCTTGATGATGACGCTTCGTGCAAATACTACGTTAAATGTTTATTTTTCACCCCCTTCCCTCTTGAAATAACTATTATTCTCCCTTAGTAGTTTGCAAAACACTGAATTTGATTTCCTTGTTGTTTTCTAAGCACCCAAAGGAAGTCAAGCTATGCCCTGCAATTTCGCTGAAGGGATCATTGATAATCGGAAGCTTTCTCGTTTGTGATTTTAACTCCATGTACATAAGGAATCTTAACATTTGACCTTTTATTTATTTATTTTTTTATTGTCATTTGTATTTTGGGTACCCTACGAAAGGTTTCTAGGAGGAGTCAAGGAACTAAATATTTGACTTTCTTTAGTTATTCTAATGAAGCTTAGCTCAGACATAAATCTCGCCTTAATCTTTGCTTGCTTAGATGGTTTTCTGATTCTTCATGATTTTGGAAGTGCTTGTGTTTATATACTATTCTTCCATTTTTCTATGAGCATCTGATAGATTTTGTTGTCTGAATGAATTGTTTCTATTTTTGTGCATGTTATCTAATTTGTGGGCTGTGGATTCCGTCGATCTGGTTTACTCTTCAGCTTTTTGTAATTTTTGTTACTACAGTGTTGAATGCTTGTCATGTCATTGATTGCTTTTGCTGTTCATTAAGATGAAGTTGTGAGGAAGTACAAGAAGGCGATGTCAAATTTGATTGCCTTAACAAAGATGGGAGCATGTGTGTTGCACGGAGTTGATGCAACACAAATGAAATTTCATCCATACTTGGAAATGAGGAGATTTGATAGAATTATATTCAACTTCCCTCATGCAGGCTTTCATGGCAAAGAAAGCAACTTCTCCATGATTCAGTGAGTTCCCTGTTAGAATTCATATCACTATTGTCTAACATCTCTCTGTGTCTGTAATACTCCTCCGGTCCTAAATGTAAGACCCTTATACACACTAGTATAAGGGTCTTACATTTAGGACCGGAGGAGTACAATATAAAGACTGTGTTAGATGCATAATGTAAAATGATCTCGGATCTTTCCATAATTATTCTGTTTAAGCTTTTCTGAGGGATGGTACACACATGGCAATTTCTGTTGCTCAAAATCTGACTTCCAACAGACAAATATAAGCGGCAATCTTGATATCTTGTCCTCATACATTAATCTAATGATTCTTCTGCACATTTGTGCTTTTTAGTTTAAGCTGCTTCGGTTTGGTACATGAACAATTTAGTTTTCCTAGCATTTGGCTACCTATGTATGAGATGGTTGGCTATAGAAAATATGCAAAGATATAGTGTGTGTAAACATATATACATTGGAAACTTGCATGTATATTGTATTATTTGTACGTCCAAACATTGATTATTCTTACTAAAAAGCTCTGGTACTTTCACTAAAAGACAATGCATGGGCAAGGGTGATTCTGTCATTTCATTTGACACTTGCAGTTGTTATGTTGTGAGGAAATTATTTCAATGCTCTTGCATGTGATAATTTTTCAGGAGGAAAAACTCCAAGTACCCCTATCTGTCTATCAAGCAAGAAGTAAGGGCTTTTTGGTCAATACAGCTTGTGAAGATTATTGGCCCCACAAGTGTAAAACTTGACATTCCTTATATCCATAGATGCTTGTAATTATGCATCTCTCTACCCCCCAATACACACATAAACACTTTTGTCTGGTTTCAGTTGTTTCGTTATTGACGCAATTTGACACATTTTTCTATATATTGGACCGAGTTTAAGGAATAAGTTGCACTATTTATAACTTGTGAATATTGATTGATATATTCTTATATTGATGATTTTATGATATGTAACGGCATTCTAAGTGAATTATTGCAAATTCTCCTCCAGTTAGTTTGTGTATGTAAAGGCTTTAGCGTCCTTTTTTGTTCTTGGTATTTACAGGAAACACAAGGACCTTGTGCGTGGGTTCTTTATGAATGCAGGGAGCATGCTGAGGTCCAATGGTGAAATTCATGTTAATCACAAGACCAAACCGCCATACGATGCCTGGCGCATAAAGGAACTTGGGATTCAAAACTTTCTATGGCCAATTGAGTGTGTGCAGTTCAAGAAAGAAGATTACCCGGGTTATAATAACAAGCGAGGTGATGGGTCCAGAAGTGATGAGCCTTTCCACCTCGGTAAGTGCAGCACATTCAAGTTTGCCTTGTTGACAAAGAATGAATTCTACCCCACAAACCAAAGAACTCTCAGTTATCATCACTACCCTCTGATAAGCCTCACTCCTCACTCACCACCATCAGCAAAATTAGTTGCAGAAATGGACACCTTCCAATATTAGAAGGAGGAGGAGGCTACTTAAACGGTGGAATAGAGATTCTAGGAAGAGTTGGTTATGTTGGTGGAACCAGTTGTGATTTGCAGAGATCATTGCGGTCTGAATCAACTGTGTTTGGGCGTCCACAAACAGATTATGTTATGAATATGGATATGATTCTGGAGAAACAAGCTTCTGGTTATGTTCATGGAATCAGTTCTGACTTACAGAGATCATCATGGCCTAAATCAACTTAGTTTAGTTATCCACCAAGAGGACATGTTGGAAATATGGATATGATGGGGGGAAGATTTGTTTCTGGATATGTTCATGGTATTAGTTCTGACTTGCAGAGACGATCATGGCCTAAATCCAGTAATGTTTTGCATCTTTGAACTGATAAGGTTAGAGAGAAACATGATACCCCTTAGGCCCTACCATGCCAGTTGGTTCTAGAGTTGGAAATGAAGTCTGTCAATTTCTCACTCTAGATGCTAAACTTTTGTTTTGTGGCTTTTGTTGCTTATCTTTTAGCTTCTTTTGCTGGCCTGCAGCTGCTAGCTGTATTTGTGAAGCTGTGCAATTTGATGTTAACTTGGATCTCTAAAGTACTTTTTGTTGAATGAAGGGAAAGAAATTGAAGTGTGATGTGGGTCTTATCTTTTGAGGGATCCACGTGAACATAAAAATGTGAATTCCATATGTCAAAATGTTACTCCATGTTTGCTTTGATCCAAATATAATACCTCCATGTACTTTGTCTTTCAATTTTATAATACTTCCATATACTTTGTCTTTCAATTTTACTATACCTTCATGTACTTTATCTTTGTTAGTTGCATTGTTAGTTGCATATATCAATTGGAAGTTTTCATCAATAAGAATATTACTAAATATAATTAGAGTATTTTGGAGAAATAAATACAAATTTATAATAAATAATTAAATTTTTAATCTTTGTAATTAGTTATTTGCCTCTTACATTTAGAATCTGATAGTGATGGTTGTATGTAAGTATGACGTCTTAATTATGTTTTAAAAAATTTCTTGTGCTTAAATTCATGCTGAATTCAACCTTATTCTCAGTTTCCTCTTTGACTATTTTAGTAACCTAGCTAAACTACTCTCTTTATTGGGACTTGACTGGATCAGCTGATGAAATATTGGTCTTTCTGAACATTTGAATGATAGATTTAATTCCAAACTCATTTCACATGCGTGCGGTTTCATGAATTGTTTGGTGATTAGGTTTATAACTGCAAGTTAAAATACTAACAGTATTAATATTAGTGACAAAAAAAAACTTTTACTTCTGAGCTGATATCTTGAATGGTCCATTGAATTTGATCATGATGCATTGCAAGTAAACTTTTGCAGATTCATTGACTTCAGCTTAAAATTCAAATTTCAGGCACACAAAAAAAAAAAGCTTAAAATTCAAATTTAAATTTGATATGTTTATCATAAGTACTACCTTCGGTTTTTAATATAAGAGCTCGTTTGACTTTTATTTTGGTTCTAAATATAGGACCCCAATTACTTTGTTTATCATATTTATCTATTTTTTTCAAGATAATCTTTGTAATAATGGTAGTTCTAGTTAATATACTTAATTAGTAAAGATATTTTAAAAAAAGCAATACCTATTTATTACAAATAACTAACTTAACTAGTTTCTTTAATCTACCCAAATTAGTCAACTATTTCTTATATTAAGAACCAGATGTAGTAGTTAAATTAATTACTCCTTTTGTCCTAAACATAAAATCTTAATAAATTTTTTGTCTTTCAAATTTATAAATTTTTCTTAAAATCTTCATATTGGTTATATGTATTAAAGAAGTTCTCAAATAAGGGATCAATTTTTAATGCAAATAATTGAAAAAAAATACTTTAAAGAAACCAGTACATAGTTTTTTAGAAACAACTAGCCTAACTAATTTTTTTATAATTTTTAAAAATTAGTTCTCTAACTCATATATTTAGAGTCAAAGTGAAAATATTAAATTATTAACATAAAAGAGAAAATAAATGTCATTCTGCTTTTGAATCTGATTGTAACGGCTATAGTATTTGATTTTTGACAATATCAATGAATAATTTCAAAGATAAGATCATTTTATCATGAGGAAGATCAGCGTGGCAAGATTGATCACACCAGTAATCAAAAGAATATTTGGGACTTCAATGATAATATAATCAAGCTATGAATTCCACCATTAATTCTTACAACATGAGCGATGTTAAATTATCTGCAAAAAAAAAATTCAAAAATTTCTAAACACCAACTTCAAATCCCTTTGATTAAATATAAATGGCCATATTGTTCACAACTCGTGCTTGGCAAAAACGGGGGAGAAAAACTTGTCAACATTAAAACTTCTTATAAAATCATATTGGATAAAGTAAAATCTAACACGTTGATATTATGTTTTAGGTACATCCATCACTCTAATCTTAGTCATTATGTATTCAACACTTTGATACTATCTCTGATCATAATTATAAGATCTCGTTATGATGTCTTATAATTAGAATCGGAGTTAGAATTATTTTTTAGTTACATCCACATTGTAATCTTATTTATGATTTAGAGCACGTGATAAACTATAAATAAAATTAGAATGCTAGAAGCACAAAAAAATAATAATAATTGGGTGTTAAATGCACCATAAATAAGATTAGGTACTGGATATATGAGAAAAGTAAAATTAGGCATTGGATGTTACTGTACCCAATTATATTCTACACTAGGAACATAAATTTTTAGTTATATGGTTATTTCATTTTCATTTCGATTTTAATTTACCAAATAATTTATCTACATAATTTTCAAAATAAAATAATCACGTATTTTACGTGGATAAAAAATAGTCACATATTCAGATATCATATATATATATATATATATATATATATATATATAACCCCATCAAACCAACAATTTAATTGACATTGAGATTACCAAACTTTTCAATTTTTGGAGCAGTCTGACTAATGATCCACATATATAAATTAATCAAATCCAGCAAAGCAGCCAATAAAGCTCAACTTGCTCTTCATATAATTTAATGTAATCTAATAAGAGAAAAATCATATATAGTGGTAATGAGCTACTTTAAAAGAAAAATTATTAATCAATGATTAGCTGTAATTAAAATTGTTGTTTATGAATAATGAATTATTCATGCTCTTTATAGTTCAAGTGCAAGGTCTGGACCACACCAAAAATATGAAAGAAATAGTAGGAATTGACCAGAAACCGATTTTAATGTAACTTGTGGTAATCATATTTTATCTTAATTGTCCATATATACACCTATTTCATTGTTGCAACATTGTGAACACCGAATTTTTTTTATTGGTGTCTAACTTTATGATTTATATGGTCAACATATATATAATCGATATGTGGCAGATTTATAGTGTGAAAATGTAACATTGTTGGGGTTCTTTCCGCAGTTATACTGTTTAAGTTTTTAGATTAATGTAGAGAATATAAATGAAAAAGATTCATACCCTTTCTGGAAGATTGTATTGTGCCTGACCATTACTGTGCCTCAGAATCTGATTTTCAATGGAGAATAAGTGCCAATTCTGATATCTTATTCTGTTTTTCTAAGGTACTTTCTGGCGTATGAGAATTTTAGTTTTCCAAGCATGTGGGAACTTCTTATTTGTACACAGCTGGAAAATGATATACATGAAACTACACCGTATATGGGTTTTATATATGCCCCAGATAATAATGGATCTCATACGCATATTGCTGAGCATAGTAGTTACATGCACATGCTAGCATGCATGTAGTTGTGTGTGTATGTGTGCATGCATGGGTTTGCATCTTATAGGGAGATGTGTACTTAAGCATGTGGGTGTGCATGCATGGGTTTGTTTGCACGTGCACATTAGATAGATGTGTTCTCACACACACTCACTCTCTCTCCCCCACCCGTAAACAGAGAGGATATTTGGCTCTACACCGCACGCCCATCTAATATAAAAGGGACATGATTTTATATTCTTTCCTAGTTGTATGCTAAGGCTTTAGCGTCCTTGTTCTTGCACATTTTATTCACAGGAAACATCAGAACCTTGTACGCGGTTTCTTTATGAATGCAAGGGCATGCTCAGACCCAATGGTGAAATCCATGTAAATCACAAGAGCACGCCACCATTCAATAACTGGAATATTAATAAACTTGGGAATCTAAGCTTTCTGAGACTTATAGAGTGTGTTGATTTCAAGAAAGAAGACTACCCTGCTTATAACAACAAGTTTTCCACGGTAACAAAGAAGAAGAAGAACTCTGCTGACACCATAAATCAAAGAGATCAGCACAATAATGACTATCCTCTGACTCTGATGACAAGCAATGCTCCAATTTCTGGAATGGAGCTTCTTGGGAGAGCAATTTCTGTTTATGTTGATGGAATCATCTGTGATTTGCAGAGATCATCATGGCTTGAATCAGCTAATGTTGGGAATAAGGATATGATACTCTTAGCCTTTTCAAATGATCAATCTTCTCAGACTCAGATGATTGTTACTAAGCTTTTGTGGTCATTTTGCTGCATCTCTTGTTGCCCTCAAGCTACTAGCCGATCTTCCGATTCTGAAGCGATGTAGCTCGATAATGATTCCTATGTTTTGAAATGTTATCGCTGGATCCTCTTCTCATAGTATCTGAGCAAATGTTTATTTGCAATGATCTTATTTGGTGTTCTGAATTGATTGAAGTGGGCTCCATGTAATTGTATGGGGCTTAAAACAAGCCGTATCATTCACGGTTTGTTAACATTGCGACTTATTAATGATTATTATGTGGAGTAGGGAAATTATGGGAAAGATATGCTTAAACTCAATGCCTTTATTTTAAGTTAAAATCATAAATATATATACACACCTAATAGAAATTGACACAAAAGTGATTTTATGTATTTATTAATATATTTTTACTTGATACTTCTTGTGTTGTATACAAAATGAACATACGGTATTTAGGGCCTGTGTTTTTTTTTTTGGTCTCAAAATATTTTATCAAAATATTTTTAAAATAAGTTATGGAAACAAAAAATTA
>NW_021636059.1:0-24344 GCF_004799145.2 Neltuma alba | reverse complement strand
TCAAGTGTTAAAAAAGCTATTAAACAAAAATAAAGATAAATCATGCTCTTGTTATAAAACTAAGAGAATTAGATAGAAGAAAAGATTGGAGTATTTCTCATTCCATCAAGATACTAAATATTTATACATGCCCTTTATTTACAGGCACACTTTATATTTTTGACAAAATATACATATTATATAATAATAGAGATAACTGTGGGATATAAAGATAATAGAAGATATTGAAGATAATAGGAGAGATGTGGACATTTACACAAATATTATTGTATTCATGATAGCTCTAAAATTTTGACATTTTTTTTTTCTATTGAATCACTTCTAAAAAATAATAAAGTCATTAATATTAGGAGCATATTCAATATAGACGGAAAATAGATCTTAGCTACTATAATAAGTGACATGTAAATATGATTTTACCTATTTTGCTCCTCTCATAAATTGTAAACAAACCCTTTCTATTGATATGGATACCACTAAAATAAACTTATAACAATTGTCATGTTTGTATGAACAACACAAATCTGAAGAAGATGGTAAACTAATATTGTCATCTTGAGCGATCAAAAGAAAGAGAGGGACAGGTGAATAGTTGGTGAATGAAAGGATTGAACTTGTATATGAATGATAATGAAACATGAAACTTAAAGTTAAGCCTAACTTAATAATTTTATACTTTATAAAATTAATATAGATGATATTCCATATAGTTATATATAATAATGCAAACAAGAAATAAATAACTAGGCTGTACTTTACAAAAATAGGTCCAGCCATTTGTTTAGATGGGCTTGGAATGACAATGAACCTCAGCCGGAGTCTTAATTTTGTTGACAGTTGCGGGACCTAGAATTATTTTTAGTTTTTTTAATTTTTAACTCACTTATATTTATGTCTCCAACTATAATTCGGTGTGACTTAATTCTTAAACTTTTAACTAGTTTATAATTCAGTCTCTTATCTTCTTTTTTTTTTTTAATAGGTAAAGGGGTAAGTTCATCCATTATAATGTCAAAAAAGAATACCAAACACCATAACAAAACATTGGATGCAAAAATGCATATCAACATTTCAAAACGGGCATAAATACCATTTCCGTTA
Organism: Neltuma alba; assembly: GCF_004799145.2. Classification (NCBI taxonomy): domain Eukaryota; kingdom Viridiplantae; phylum Streptophyta; class Magnoliopsida; order Fabales; family Fabaceae; genus Neltuma; species Neltuma alba. Next base: position 23,243 of record NW_021636059.1, on the reverse strand, counting down.
ATTTTATTAAACGTCAGTTACTTTTTTGTTTTGTGGGACCCACTTTGTCTTCAGCGTCAATGCTCTTCAATTATTCATTCTCTTATCTTGGTGCTCTCTCTCCCCCCCTTCCTCTCTTTCTCCTCTCTGTGTCTCTCTTCCTCCCTCTTATCTTTCGACTCTCATTATCTCGCTTTGTTTTTTTTTAATATTTTGTTAAATTATTTGAATAAAATAATAATATTTATGACTATGATATTAAAAAATGTAAAATTTATAAATAAAATATATTGGTACTTAAATTTTGACAGCCTTGAATTCCTTGCATTATTATTATATTGTTATTATTAACTTCAAAGTCTCTTTAATTAACTCTGTGTGTGTGTATGAATACACATACTATCAGTATTAGATGAGAGATGACCAATGCTTCACTCCTTTCTTTGTCCCTCTTTCTCTCTCTAATACTTGTAAGGGTCATATAATGAACACCTTCATCAGAACACCTTATGTCTTCATCTGATGCCTTTGTAAAAGACCACCTTCATTGGACGCAGCAGCTTGATCTCTTCGGTCAAGACGTCAACATACTTGGTGGCCCTTTAGTGCATGTATATTCACACGCATACACACACTCTTTGTTAATCAACTTGAACACTTTTTTCTCCCCCTTCCCTTTTCTGTCTCTTCCTCTCTTACGTTCTCACACTTTCTTCATTTATCTTCTAATAGCCGCCAAGAGACCACTAAGCCCCAGCCCCCAGATCAAGTTCATCTTCAAGTTCAAATTTCTCCACATCTATAGTCCCAAACACCTTCCTCTTCATTCCCACTGCTTTGAGAATGTCTCCAAATTTAGATCCGTCCTTGCTTGATCAACGCTCCTACCGGTGATATACAGACTTACCACAACGTTGAGATCACCATCCCATCATAGTCCTTGATAAAGCCCAATTTTTATACATTTTATCCCACATTAATTTAGGATTTAAATGATAATTTTGAGCTTAATTAGATTTTTAGGCATTATTGGATTAATTGGTTGATTTTTGGGATTTTGCATAAAAATTGAGATTTTGGATTAAAAATATAAATATCTTGTGATTTCCTATTTTTGATTTGGAATTAATTTTTTCTATTTCTTTGGAAACAAGTCTCATATTTTTAGAAAGATTATTTTTAGAAAGTTTTGCAATTTCTTGCCTAATTTTTATGCAGATATGATATTTAATTTTTGATTATATTTAGATATAATCTACATTAATGGATGCACTTAAATTCTTGTAGGTCAAGAAAGAGCATATAAAAAATCCAATGGTGTAAGATTGTTTCGTGGGATTTAAGCACAATCCAATAACTAATATCAAGTGGGTCAATTAATTACTAATGGGCTTGAGTTTTGGATCTAAGAAAATTTTCGTTTCTCTCCTAAAATAATCCCTCTAGCACGCCTAAGATCACTCTTTTCTTTTCCATCTCCATAGCACGCACGGACCATAAAAACGTGAATCCTCTCCTTTCAACAATATCCCACATTCACCATATACCATCTAGTCACCATCATCACTCCACGTATAAAAAAAAGCCGCACGCCCTCTCGCATATATCCATTGATTCCATTCTATATTCACCCACCAATTTCAATCAATTCCTCTCCTTTCTCACTACACGCACAGCTTCTCATCTACACCTCATTTGGAGGAAGAGACATTTTGACGGAGGCTTAAGCTTGTTAGAGAGGCAACTTGAGAGGAGTATGGAGAAGACTCGAGCCTTGGGCTAGCACTTGAAGACCATAAGGGAGTGATGTTCCATTTATCTTTTTAATTCAAGGACTTGAGATTATTTAGTTTTAAATAATTTTAAGTTGTAATTTTGTGAGACAATTTAGTTCTAGATCGTCATCTTTATGCTTGGATTGGATTGATATTTGGATTTTATGTGTGTTGAGACACTTGTTGGAATTTATGTTTAGAACCTTTGCATTGTTAATTGAATTCATAATTGAATTTTCATTATGAGTTTAATTATCAATGTGGTTTAAATTGCAAAATTTGGGTTCTTTTGCCTCTTAATTGTTTAATTAAGTTGGTTAATTTTCTAATTGTTTAATTGGATAATTTGAAACATAATTTCCAAAATTAATTGAGTTATTTTTCATTGGTTTTAATAAGCTTAATTAACCAACCTTATACTGTTATGAGTTCTTTAATAGTTTAAGGGTTTTTGAAATTGAAGGTTCCCTTTGTTTCAAGTAGGTAATTAAGTTTATTAACTCCACTTTCTTATCACTTCCCTTTGGTCTAATTAACTAATTAAGGTTATGAAGATTAAATCCATGCAAATCCTAAGTTGTCCCCTCTACCTTACCTGAAGAGAACTTCTCCATTTTTACTTGTTAATCTTCTTTGCTTCCTGATTAATTTTCTTCATTTATCATTTTAATTTTGTTTTCTTAAAAAAAATCCCCCCCAAAAATTGCATTGCCTTTATTTAGTTTAATTTAATTTTCATATAAATTTTAGGACATTTGCATTTTCCATTTAGAATTAGAATTTTGTATTTTAGTTTAGGTCCAATTTATTGCATTTTTTTATCACTTGAATTTTTACCTAAAGAAACCCATAATTGCTCCTTAGAAGTAATGACCTAGGTTGATCCTAAACTACAAATTAATTGGGACCTAGTTTAATTGAGTGCTTTAACGACAAAAGCATCACCAATTTTGACGCTGTTGCCGAGGAGCAATGGTTTAAACTTTAGGTTTGATTTCTAGGTGATTTTGCATTTTTCTCTGCATTTTTTTTGGCATTTTTTTCCTTCTTTTCATTTCACTTTGATTTGTGATAGTTGCTTAATGCATGACTAAATCCTCTAGCAAAGAATTGTTTGAATTTGATCCTTAGATTGAGAGGACTTTTCATCAAAGAAGGAGAGCTCAAGCTAGTAATCTTATAGAAAGTGACTCTTCTGTTAAGTTAATTGCTGATTTCTCTAATTCTTTTGACTCCTCTGATTCTAATAGTGGCATGGCTAATCCTGCTAGGACAATCAAGGAATTAGTTTCACCTGATTTGCATTTTCAAAATTGGTGCATTAATTATCCTGACATTGACACTGATTTTGAGTTAAAGTCTGGATTGATTCACTTACTTCCAAAATTTAATGGTCTTGCAGGTGAGGATCCATACAATCACTTGAGGACTTTTCATATGATCTGTACTGCTATGAAGCCTACTGGTGTGTCTTAGGATCAGATTAAGATGCGTGCCTTCCATTTTCTTTGGAAAGTTCTGCGAAGAATTGGCTTCTTTGGTTACCTCCTGGATTCATTACTTCATGGGACCAGCTGAAAAGGTTGTTTTTAGAAAAGTATTTCCCAGCATTGCGTACTTCCTCCATCAGGAAGGATATTTGTGGCTGCCGACAAATGTCTGGGGAATCCTTATATGAGTATTATGAGTGCTTTAAGGCATTGTTATCCAGTTGTCCTCACCACCAAATTTCAGATACATTGTTGATTCAATATTTTCATGAAGGGCTCTTGCCTCTTGAGAGAGATTTACTAGATTCTGCTGCTGGAGGTGCTCTTCTTGACTTGATTGTTGAAGCTGCTTGGAGATTGATTGAAAAGAAAGCTGAAAATACCCAACAGTTTGGTACTAAGCAGCAAGTTAGAGTAAATGAAGTTGGATTGCATTCATCTTATTCTAAGTCTCGCCTTGAGAGAAAATCTAGTAAGTTAGCATCTGCTATGGAGAAAATAGTGGTATTTCAGATGAAAAACTCCCAAAATATGGCTCCTTAAATATGGCTCCTTCTGTGGGAACTTCTTCCGCTTTCATCCCACAAGCTGACTCTACAGCTCTAATTGGGCCACTTTGCTCTATTTGCTCTTTAGCTACTCATACCACTGACTCTTGCCCTTATCTAAATGATGGAGTTGACTCGTGTAATGCAATATACCACACTAAGCTTATGACTCAAAGTGGCCAGAAATATGATCCTTACTCAAATACATATAACCCTGGATGCCGTGACCATCCAAATCTCAGATATGGGAGTGGCCAGCCTCAACAATCACAGTTCAATCAAGGTGCAACTTCTTCTGGTGGCAAAATATTCCAACAAGTTAGGCAAACTATGCCAAATCAAGATGAGAGTTCAAAGTTAGAAGGCATGATGAAACTCCTAATGGATAAGTTTGAACAAAAGGATTTGCAACATAGCCAAGAAATTCAAAATCTTCAAACTCAGATTAGGCAGTTATCTAATGCACTTAGTAACATGCAAAGTCAAGGCTCAGGGAAGCTACCATCTCAGGTAGTAGTTAACCCTAATGTGGGCACCCAGCAGAATCCTAACATTGGTGGAGTTAATGCTATATCTCTCAGAAGCAGAAATTTAATTACCTCTACAGATCCTGTCACTACCTATGCTTCAAAGGATGAGGAAGCTATCATTAAAGATTCTCCCCCTGCTTCCACATCGCATAATAAGTCTACTTTATCAAAACCACATGTGGAATTGCAAGAAGAGCAAGAAAAAGATGGGGAAGGAAAGAAAGTGAGCGAGCAAGTCTTACCTTTTCCTACAGGGGTGATTAGGGCTAAAAGAAAAAAGAAAGGAGCTGAGATGTTCAATGAGGTTTATGATATCTTCAAAAAGGTGGTGATCAATGTTCTATTGGTTGATCTAGTTGCACAAGTGCCCAAGTATGCAAAGTTTTTGAAGGAGTTGTGTACCACCAAGAGAAGGCTTAAGCATGATGGCAAAGTTGACTTAGGGGTGGTTGTCTCTTCTCTTTATCAGATGCCAATGCCAGTAAAGTGCAAGGATCCCGGTAGCTTTCTCATACCTTGCACCATTGGTAACATTGAGTTTTTAGATGCTCTAGCAGATCTAGGAGCGGCTATCAATGTCATGACAAAATCAGTTTTTGCTTAACTGCAAGGTGTGGATCTTAAGCCTACAAATCTAATTGCATCTCTTGTTGACAGACGCTGTGTAGTTCCAGAAGGAGTCTTGGAGGATGTCTTGGTTAAGGTCAAAGATCTCATATTTCCTGCAGACTTCTATGTTCTAGATATGGATGATGCTAGATTTAGGCAAAAGGGACATTCATCTTTGATTTTGGGTAGACCATTTCTCAAGACTACTAGAGCTATGATAGATGTGCATGCTGGTACTCTTACTATGGAATTTGCTGGTAAAATCATTAGATTTGATATGCTTGACTCTCTGAGACATCCACTTGATAGTTGTGCTGAGATTGATGTTAGTTTTATTGATGTTATCATTGATAATGCTGTCATGGATTTTAGAGATAGTATGATAACTAGATCATGTGATATTGTTGGCTTAGATGATTCTATCTCTTGTTCATGTTCTGAAATTGGTAGTTGTAATACATGCACTGGTATAGATGCTGATGATATTGATGTTTTCACTGATTTTGTTGAGATTGTTAGACATTCTAGTTTTGATTCTTCTATGCCTGTCCATAGCCTTAGCACTTTCAGTGATTCATCTAGCACTTCTGTTGATTCACATGGACTCTCTCAATTATTTAGTGTGATTGATGCTATAGATGCAACTGATTCATCTTCATTACCTGATTCTGAGCTGTTAGTTAATATTGATCATGTCCCTGATATAGAGGTCTTTGACTTTGACCCCGATGTTGCTTCTGACATGAGTGCTACTGATGGCGCTTCTTTTGCGAATTGTGGCATATTACCTGATTCTTCTGTTGTTACTGTTCCTGCTAATGATTCCCAAGTTGGGAAATTTTGCTCTTCTACTTGTGAGTCTTCAGTACAGGTTTCTAGTTTGACTAACATTAATCTAAAGCGCCTTATACCCTTAACTGAGCAAGCTCCCTATTTAGAGCTAAAGTCACTTCCTGATTCACTGAAATATGCCTATTTGGGAAAAAATGAGACACTGCCAGTGATTGTAGCTAGCGACATAGCTGTTGATGAAGAAATTCGCCTCCTGGAGGTGCTGAAAAGAAGGATTAAAGCTATTGGATGGACTCTTACTGCTATTCTTGGAATTAGCCCTAATATGTGCATGCGCCAGATTTTGTTAGAAGATAGTGCCAAAGCTGTGTGCCAGCCACAGAGGTGACTCAACCTATTGATTCTTGATGTGGTAAAGAAAGAGGTTTCTAAACTACTTTCAACAGGTATAATCTATCCTATTTCTTATAGCCAGTGGGTTAGTCCGGTTCAGGTAGTTTCAAAAAAGATTGGTATTACTATTATTCGTAATGATGAAGGTGAGCTTGTTCCAACTAGAGTCCAGAACAGCTAGAGGGTATGTATTGATTATAGGAAGTTGAACTCTGTGACCAGAAAAGATCATTACCCCCTTTCCTTTTATAGATCAAATGCGTGAAAGACTGGTTGGTAGATTCCATTATTGCTTTTTGGATGGTTTTTCTGGATACTTTCAAATTTCTATTACATTTGAGGATCAGGATAAGACCACATTCACATGTCCATTTGGAACCTTTGCATATAGACGCATGCCGTTTGGCTTATGTAATGCACCTAGCACTTTTCAGCATTGCATGGTTTCCATATTTTCTGACTTTCTTGAGCATTGCATGGAAGTATTTATGGATGATTTCACTGTCTATGGTGATTCTTTTGATGCATGCTTAGCTAGTTTGGATAAGGTTTTGGAAAGATGCATTGAATATAATCTTGTGCTGAATTTTGAGAAATGTCATTTTATGGTTAAGAAAGGCATTGTTTTAGGACATGTTGTTTCACATGATGGCATTGAGGTTGACAAAGCCAAAATTGATATTATTTCATCTCTTCCATATCCCTCTTGTGTGAAAGATGTGCGCTCTTTTCTTGGACTTGCTGGATTTTACAAGCGATTCATTCAGGACTTTAGTAAAGTTGCATTACCATTATCTCGTTTACTGCAGAACGATGCGGGCTTTGTCTTTGATGATGCTTGTAGGTGTGCTTAGGATGAGTTGAAAAAGCGACTCACTACACCCCCTATCATTCAGCCACCTAGTTAGAGCCTTCCCTTTGAGCTCTTGTGTGATGCTTCTGATTATGCATTGGGTGCAGTTCTTGCTCAAAGAATAGAAAAGCGACAACATATCATAGTATATGCATCACGGACTCTAGATGCCACACAGGCTAGTTACACAACCACAGAGAAAGAACTTTTTGCAATTGTGTTTGGGCTTGAGAAATTTCGCTCTTACATCCTCCATACAAAAGTGCCTGTCTTTACAGATCATTCAGCTATCAAGTACTTATTCAAGAAGCCAGACTCCAAACCCCGCTTGATTAGATGGGTAATGCTGATACAGGAGTTTGATGTGGAGATCCGTGATAAGAGCGGTGCAGACAACATGGTAGTGATCACTTGAGTAGGATTGAGGCTCCTGTGGTAACATCTTCTTTACCCTTAAATGATTTTCCTGATAGTAGACTCTGTGGTGTTGATATGACTGTTCCGTGGTATGCTGACATTGGTAATTATCTGGCTACATCTGTTCTACCAACTGATATGAATAAGCATCAACTAAACAAGTTTAGGAGTGATGCTAGGTTCTATATATGGGATGATCCCTACTTGTGGCACATTTACAATGATTAGGTTATTAGGTGATACATTCCTGATAATGAATTTGAGTATGTATTGACATTTTGCCACACCCTTGCTTGTAGAGGGCATTTTAGTGCTAAGCGTACTGCTAGGAAGGTTTTGGAAAGTGGGTTATTCTGGCCCACTCTATTTCATGATGCTCACGAGTTTTGTAAGAAGTGTTCCAGATGCCAATTTGTTGGCAATATCCCTAGGAAGCATGAGATGCCGTAACAACCTCTGTTGTTTTGTGAAGTTTTTGATGTTTGGGGTATTGATTTCATGGGACCTTTTCCTACTTTGTTTGGTTATGCTTACATTTTGCTTGCTGTGGATTATGTCTCTAAGTAGGTTGAGGCAATCCCCGCTCGTACTAATGACTCTTCTGTAGTGGTTTCTTGTGTCAGGTCTCATATTTTCTGTAGGTTTGGAATCCCAAGAGCTATCATTAGCGATCAAGGTACTCATTTTTGCAATCGAAGTATGCAGAGCTTACTTAGCAAGTATGGTGTGATGCATAAGGTGGCTACTCCATACCACCCTCAAACAAACGGTCAAGCGGAACTCTCGAATAGAGAAATTAAGCTCATTCTTGAAAAGACAGTGCAACCTAACAGAAAGGATTGGAGCAAGAGGCTGGATGATGCACTCTGGGCATATCGTACAGCATATAAAAGCCCGATTGACATGTCTCTGTATCGGATTGTCTTTGGTAAGGCTTGTCATCTGCCAGCAGAGGTGGAGCACAAGGCATATTGGGCCATTAAAAGCTGCAGCCTTGATCTTGCTAGTGCTGGTGTTGAAAGAAAGTTACAATTACAAGAACTTGAAGAGTTTAGGAGAGAAGCATATGAGAATGCTCGGATCTATAAGGAAAGAACTAAGGCTATCCATGATAAGCTCATCTTGAGAAGGGAGTTTCACGTGGGACAAAAAGTTCTACTTTATGTCTCTAGACTTAAACTCATGCCTGGTAAGCTCCGTTCTAGATGGGAGGGACCTTTCATTGTCACTAATGTTTTTCCCTATGGAGCTGTAGAGATTAAGAGAGAGCCAACTGGAAGATGCTTCACAATCAATGGTCATCGCTTAAAGCCTTACTACGAGGGGTTCTCTACCCATGATGTAGAGGTTATCACACTACGAGACGCCACGTAGCCTTGGTTGTATTCCTTCCCTTCACTCTTTTTGCTTTGCATTGTCATATTATTGAGTTGGGCTGTGCTGGATACTACTTGCTTTGTGACTTGCCTATGTGTTTTGCATTGAGGACAATGCATTGTTTAAGTGTGGGGGAGGGATTTCATTCTTTTTTTTTTTTTTCCCTTTTTTGGAGTGTTTTTATTTTTTTTAGTTCCTCTTTAAAAAAAAAAAAAAATGTTTTGTTTCGTTTTGTTTTGAATGTGAAGATTGCAAGTTTGAAGTAATTCAAGTATGATGCATTCTTAATTTGAAAAGTGATTGATCATGTCTTGAGTGGATAAGCTAAGTGGCAATGGATTTGACTTAGGTGAATTTAAGCTAGCAATCATGTACCTAGTGAGGTTTTGGGCCTGATGCATTTCTTCTTTCCATGTGTGTATACTCCTATCTCTTTCCTCGATCTAGAACTTGACTTGAATCTTATTTGAGACCACGTTTGTGCATTTGCATTCATAAAGATGATAAAGGCATCCATTTCTATTTTTCTAGCCAGATAAGCCAAAAGCCTACCCTTTTCTGCATTTATCCTTTGCTTAACCCCTTTTGAGCCTTCACCATTTTTTTCTCTTAACCCATAGCCCAAAAAAAAAATCCTACCCCTTCTTAATGTCTTAGGAGTTGAAGAGTGTTATAGTATATGTGCTTGGGATGGAGGAACACATTTGGAGTTATGGTGTGGGTCAATTTGAAGGAAAAAAAAGAAAAAATATTGTAATAAGATTCCGCTCCTCTAGTTTAAGCTGTGCTTAGTAACCGGGGATCTTCATCACTAATGTCGATCTTCGCGTCAAACGGCCAGTAAGGGCTATGAGCGTGCTAGTAGCATCTTAGTGCCAATGAGTTATCCATGCTTGAGTAACCGGGCTTTTGTATCACTAATATGAAGGTTCACGTCAAAAGAGCATATACATAATGGCCTAAGAAAGCCAAAAAAAAAAAGAAGAAAAAGAGAAAGAGCTTAAAAAAAAGATAAAAAGAAGAAGAATGACCCAATCCAAGTTTAATTTAGTTTCTTGCATTCCATTATATTTTTTCAATGGTTCTCTTTATTTCCTAAGATGTTCAACTTTGTTTTCCCAAATACTATGTCCTTTCTTTCTTAACCTTAGCCCCATTACAACCTAATAAAAGTCTTTTTGCTTTATGCTAGTAATTGCTTTGCCAACGGTGAAGAATTTAGATTATTGTCAAGCCTATGGAAAAAGGATTGGATAGGATGGTTTTGAGTGCAAACACAAGCCGATACACTTTTGAGTGATAGAGTGACATGCACATTAACCTTGGTGAGGATTTCTGACTTAGATTCTCCTTTGTCAAGTAAATTGTCATGATGTTTGTTTTCTTACTTCATGAGAAGATTACTTAGATAAGAAAGATGTTAATTGCTTTGAGTTGCTTTTTGCTTGTGATTGGAACATTCTTTTTTGTTTGATTTTCTTTTGTTTTTCTTACTGCTCTTTGGTCTTCATTTGCTTTGTCCGGGAGTACAAAAACTAAGTGTGGGGGAATTGACAAAGCCCCATTTTTATACATTTTATCCCACATTAATTTAGGATTTAAATGATAATTTTGAGTTTAATTGGATTTTTAGGCATTATTGGATTAATTGGTTGATTTTTTGGATTTTGCATAAAAATTGAGATTTTGGATTAAAAATATAAATATTTTGTGATTTCCTATTTTTAATTTGGAATTAATTTTTTCTATTTCTTTGGAAACAAGTCTCATATTTTTAGAAAGATTATTTTTAGAAAGTTTTGCAATTTCTTGCCTAATTTTTATGCAGATCTGATATTTAATTTTTGATTATATTTGGATATAATCTACATTAATGGATACACTTAAATTCTTGTAGGTCAAGAAAGAGCATATAGGAAATCCAATGGTGTAAGATTGTTTCGTGAGATTTAAGCACAATCCAATGACTAATATCAAGTGGGTCAATTAATTACTAATGGGCTTGAGTTTTGGATCTAAGAAAATTTCCTTTTCTCTCCTAAAATAATCCCTCTAGCACGCCTAAGATCACTCTTTTCTTTTTCCATCTCCATAGCACGCACGGACCATAAAAACGTGAATCCTCTCCTTTCAACAATATCCCACATTCACCATATACCATCTAGTCACCATCATCACTCCACGTATAAAAAAAAGCCGCACGCCCTCTCGCATATATCCATTGATTCCATTCTATATTCACCCACCAATTTCAATCAATTCCTCTCCTTTCTCACTACACGCACAGCTTCTCATCTACACCTCATCATTCATGGCCGTGGCATCTAACAACTTTGGAGGAAGAGGCATTTTGACGGAGGCTTAAGCTTGTTAGGGAGGCAACTTGAGAGGAGCATGGAAGAGACTCGAGCCTTGGGCTAGCACTTGAAGACCACAAGGGAGTGATGTTCCATTTATCTTTTTAATTCAAGGACTTGAGATTATTTAGTTTTAAATAATTTTAAGTTGTAATTTTGTGAGACAATTTAGTTCTAGATTGTCATCTTTATGTTTAGATTGGATTTATATTTGGATTTTATGTGTGTTGAGACACTTGTTGGAATTTATGTTTAGAACCTTTGCATTGTTAATTGAATTTATAATTGAGTTTTCATTATGAGTTTAATTATCAATGTGGTTTGAATTGCAAAATTTGGGTTCTTTTACCACTTAATTGTTTAATTAAGTTGGTTAATTTTCTAATTGTTTAATTGGATAATTTGAAACATAATTTTCAAAATTAATTGAGTTATTTTTCATTGGTTTTAATAAACTTAATTAACCAACCTTATACTGTTATGAGTTCTCTAATAGTTTAATAGTTTTTGAAATTGAGGGTTCCCTTTGTTTCAAGTAGGTAATTAAATTTATTAACTCCACTCTCTTATCACTTCCCTTTGGTCTAATTAACTAATTAAGGTTATGAAGGTTAAATCCATGCAAATCCTAATTTGTCCCCTCTACCTTATGTAACATCCTTATTTTTACTTAGTATTTAATTAAATTTATAAATAAATATATTTTAATATCAAGTTAATAAAAAGAAAGGTTAGATATAAGCAAATTATTATTATTATTATTTTAATAATGTTTTTGTGTGTGATTGTGTGTGTGTGGATGGTATTCTACAAAATTATACCATGGTATAGAAGTCCCACATCGACTAATTTTTAGAGTGAAGGAGTTTGAGGAGCCTATATATAGGAGATAGTGAGTGGAGCTTGAAGTGAGTAAATAATTTTCACACATATCTGAGGTAGTCTCAGAAAAGTACTAGTTTTGAGTTTATTAACCGTTGGATCGGACTGAAATTTGGTCAGCCCATTTGGGACATCCAAATCGTTAATTTCAACGGTTGGATTATCATTTTGATCTCTGAGTTACAAGTTATTAGGTACGTTTTTAACTTATATCTTTTGGATTTAGCAGATAGAGTCCTGAATAGTAAATTAGCATTTTAAAGTTCATTCACCGTTAGATTGAGCTACAATTTGGAGGATAGTATCATGATATATAGGAAATTAAATTCAACGGTTAGATTAAGGGTTTAACTTCTGTAGTGAGAATAACCTGGTTCGTACTAAGTCTATTTGTCTAAGTCCTTTGAAGATGGAATATAAGTTATCAATTTATAATTTGTCTATTTGCATTATGAATTTGATGATTCTAATAATATAATCTAATAATTAAAGGATATTTAAGTAAGGGAAAATTCAGGAATCGAGTCTAAATCATATGTGTGTGTGTGTGTTCTCATTCCAAACCTTAGAGAAATGTCTTTTAGGCTAGAGTTCTGAGTAAAATTAAAGCTTTTAGAGGAGGAGTTAGAGGCTAGAATTTTGTGAGTAGCCTACTCTAATACTATAGAGATAATATTTTAATTTTGTTTGTAGATATAAACTCTATTGTGGCATTTTCGAGGTTGGACTCTGGTTATAGTTGACTGTTAGCTAGGAGACCAGGTAACTAAATTTCTATCTGTTACGTGCTCTAGTATGAAGTTGGTGAGCGGCTTTATAACTAATTCTATAAAAGTATATTACGTTTTGTATGAACTGTCTTGTGGGATGCTATTTTAAAAAGGATTGACATAATTTGTATTGCAAGAAATTGGTGATCATGATTATGATGTGCTATTATGAAATTCTGTTGATTATGCATATAAATCTGTGATTTTGAACCCTGTACATCTATTTTGGGTGGGGAAGGAGATGATTGGAGTTATTGAGATTTATATACTTACCACGTGGTATCGGCCTCCATACGGAGCTCTATGGTTGGCCACTATTATTGTCCCACTAGTTCTTCGAGGGACTGCGACACCCCACTAGTTCTTCGAGGGGGGACCCATGGTCCACCGAGTGCTCTGTGGTCTTTGGCCGGTCCATATCACTTGAGTGGTGAGCTTGTCAGAGTAGCCAGTCAAATGGAAAGAACTTAGCCCATGGGTCCAGTCGGCGGAAATAAGGAGGATATAAGGATGGATTTGGGTTCAGGAATTGCATATGACATGGGATATTCATTGATATTTATATCTGTTAAATAAATGATAAGTATGTTATTTCTTTTGGAATGTATCAATTGTATGAGAGTGGTGGAAATATTTACTTATATGATTATTGTGAGTTTAAATGTTAAATAAATGTTTATCAATTATTATTAATCCTGTGTATCCCACCTGACATCTCGCTAGCCATGCTAGGGTGTGTAATAGGTAGGGATTTAGTTACTGAGACGTTGTCTCATTCCTATTATTTAACATTTTTTAGGTGAAAGCTTTAAAAGAGGGACGTTAGGGAAGGCTCAGGAGGAGTAAAGCTACATTAGTAACTTGTAGCGTCTCCTCGATTTATGAGCTATGTTGTATCCTGTATATTGCCATCTTAGGATAAATTGGTTTTAATTTATTCATGCACTATTATTTCTTATGTCCTTTGAGTGTACTATTGTGGTATGTGTGCTGATAGGTGGCCAGAGGCCTAGGATCGCATATTCGCATGTGCTTTATTTATGAATTTATTATAAAGTATGAATTAAGATTTAATTTTTAATATTTTGATTTATGAGCTATATTATATGTTGTTTTATAACCATATTAGATAAGATTGATCATTTCTTATATAGTTTGTATTTAAATGAGTTAAGAAAAGTTCTTTTATCCGTGATAGTATGTATGATTGGGTGCTGCTCTTTTCTATCACGGATAACAATATTATATAATTAGTTAGTGTAAATGATTGTGATATAATTTGAGTTTGTATTTAGCATGGTTTGGTTATAAAAAGTTATTTCTTCAAGTTACTATAAAAAAAAAATAGGTTTATCTGTTTATTTAGGAAGGTTGTTTCACCTTACCTGAAGAGAACTTCTCCATTTTTACTTGTTAATTTTCTTTGCTTCCTGATTAATTTTCTTCATTTATCATTTTAATTTGTTTTCTTAAAAAAAATCCCCCCAAAAATTGTATTACATTTATTTAGTTTAATTTAATTTTCATATAGATTTTAGGACATTTGCATTTTCCATTTAGAATTAGAATTTTGCATTTTAGTTTAGGTCCAATTTATTGTATTTTTTTATCACCTAAATTTTTACCTAAAGAAACCCATAAATTGCTCCTTGAAAGTAATGACCTAGGTCGATCCTGAACTACAAATTAATTGAGACCTAGTTTAATTGAGTGCTTTAATGACAAAAGCATCATCAGTCCTCATTTCTAATCCCTCATTATCGATTCCCACCACCACCAGTACAATACTACGTCCGATCCTTAATACAAAATCTTGTTTGACTTTTATTTTAGTTTTAAATATAAAATCTCAATCCACTTTGTCTCTCATATTTATATATTTTTATTCAAAACAGTCCTTCTAATAATTATAGTCCTAGCCAATATATTTGATTGTAAGGATATTTTAGGAAGAACAACACCTATTTATTACAAATAACTAACTTAACTTTTTTTCTTAATCTCCTCAAATTAATCAATTGGGTCTTATAATTAGAATCTAGTATATACGGTAATTTCAACCCATTGCTTGCCGCCTCATTAATCAGGTCTCTCAGAAGGACGCCATTCTCTACTGTCATCATTTCGCTACCAAAAAGTCAATAACAGTGAAGCGGAGTTGTCGTAGGCGTGCTTGATATGCTTAGTGTGGGGATAGAGAGGAGGATGAGAGCGAGACCCACAAAGCCGAGAGGGGTTGGACATGGCGCTTGGTGTGGGGAAAGAAAGAAGAAGAGAGAGGGGGGCGGATGAGAAGAAGAGAGATTGACAAAGGCAATAGGGAGTATTGAGCTGACAAAGTGGGTCCACCGAATAAAAAAGTAACCACGTTTAGGAGATTAACGGAGATGGTATTTATGTCCCGTTTGAAACGCTAATATCTATTTTTGTATCAATAAAAACTAAATTATAACTTTAAGAATAATTTTATAATAGTCAAAATAAGTACGAGGAAGAATAAGTACGAAGAAGTATTTTTGAAAGTGATTTTACGTTCTTCCAAGCACCCTTCAGTCTTATGTGTAAACCATCCTTAAGAGTTAAGATTGCTTCCAACCTAAGCTGCATCCGGAACTGTTTTATGACGTTAAATAAAATCAAAGCATAAGGGCTGGACGACGGAGAATGGGGAAAGGAAAGTTGCAGAGCACCCAAGCTTGCTAGCGTCTCTGGCGTTGAGATTCAAGAGCTTCAATGTTGGCGGCCAATTAATTTCCAGCTTCAAATCTAAACCCACTTCCATCCATTTTCACACTGAAATTCAGCACCCTCCTCCTCAATTCCTCCCCCACTTCAGCAAAATGTGATGCGTCGATGATTTGATTTTGAAACAGTTCATGGGGTCTATAAGCTTGAAGACATGGATCATGAAGTTTCCACCCATTTTACCTTCTGATTTTCGCATCATAGCTCTCAAAAAGAGCATTGTTCCGCCTTTTTAAACGTTGGAAGGTTACGTTTTCCATATAGGAAGCTTGAAACCTCGTAGTTTGTAGGCACAGGGGCAGGGGAAGCAATGGCTTTACAAATGAGCTGTCAGAACAACAGGCAGAAGCATGTCGATTTGAGTGATGGTGGAGGAGAAAAATGGGTCAAATATTATTCTTCACATCATCAAATACTGTTGGTGGGTGAGGGTGATTTCTCCTTCTCCCTTTGCTTGGCTCAATCCTTTGGTTCAGCTTTCAACATCGTTGCTTCTTCCCTTGACACCTATGGTCTCTCTCTCTCTCTCTCTCTCTCTCTCTCTCACACACACACACACACTCTGCTCTTGCATTTGTGTGTGCAATGTTTCTTCTTCAAAATTTTCCCCTTTCTTGTGACAGCTGTTATTTTGAATAATGGAGTTATCTAAAACTGCATAGGGTTTTTCTGATTGCTTGATGATGACGCTTCTTACAAATACTACGTTAAGTGTTTATTTTTCACCCTCTTCCCTCTTGAAATAACTATTATTTTCCCTTAGTAGTTTGCAAAACGATGGATTTGTTCATCAAGTGAGTTTGATTTCTGTTCGCTTGTTGCTTTCTAAGCACCCAAAAGAAGTCAAGCTATGCCCTGCAATTTCGCTGAAGGGATCATTGATAATCGGAAGGTTTCTCGTTTGTGATTTTAACTCCATGTACATAAGGAATCTTAACATTTGACCTTTTATATATTTATTTTTTTATTGTCATTTGTATTTTGCGTACCCTACGAAAAGTTTCTAGGAGGAGTCAAGGAGCTAAATATTTGACTTTCTTTAGTTATTCTAATGAAGCTTAGTTCAGACATAAATCTCGCCTTAATCGTTGCTTGCTTAGATGGTTTTCTGATTCTTCATGATTTGTGGAAGTGCTTGTGTTTATATACTATTCTTCCATTTTTCTATGAGCATCCCATAGATTTTGTTGTCTGAATCAATTGTTTCTATTTCTGCGCATGTTATCTAATTTGTGGACTGTGGATTCCATCGATCTGGTTTACTCTTCTGCTTTTCGTAATTGTTGTTACTACAGTGTTGAATGTTTGTCATGTCATTGATTACTTTTTCTGTTCATTAAGATCAAGTTGTGAGGAAGTACAAGAAGGCGATGTCAAATTTGATTGCCTTAACAAAAATGGGAGCATGTGTGTTGCATGGAGTTGATGCAACCCAAATGAAATTTCATCCATACTTGGAAATGAGGAGATTTGATAGAATTATATTCAACTTCCCTCATGCAGGCTTTCATGGCAAAGAAGACAACTTCTCCATGATTCAGTGAGTTCCCTGTTAGAATTCATATTACTATTGTCTAACATCTCTGTGTGTCTGTAATACAATATAAAGACTGTGTTAGATGCATAATGTAAAATCATCTCGGATCTTTCCATAAGTATTGTGTTTAAGCTTTTCTAAGGGACTGTACAGACATGCCAATTTCTCTTGCTCAAAGTCTGATTTCCAACAGAGAAAAATAAGCGGCAATCTTGATATCTGGTCCTCATACATTAATCTAATGATTCTGCTGTACATTTGTGCGTTTTAGTTTAAGCCGATTCGGTTTGGTACATGAACCATTTAGTTTTCCTAGCATTTGGCTGCTTATGTATAAGATGGTTGGCTATAGAAAATATGCAAAGACAGTGTGTCTGTAAACAGATATACATCGAAACTTGCATGTATTGTATTATTTGTACGTCCAAACATTGATTATTCTGGCTAAAAAGCTCTGGTGCTTTCACTAAAAGACAATGCATGGGCAAGGTTGATTCAGTCATTTCATTGGACACTTGCAGTTGTTATGCTGTGGGAAATTATTTGAATGCTCATGCATGTGATAATTTTTCAGAAGGAAAAAACTCCAAGTACCTCTATCTGTCTATCAAGCAAGAAGTAAGGGCGTTTTGGTCAATACAGCTTATGAAGATTATTGACCCTACTAGTATAGAACTTGATATTCCTTATATCCACAGATTTTTGTAATTATGCATCTCTCCACCCCTCAATACGCACACAACCTCTTTTGTCTGGTTTCAGTTGTTTTGTTATTGATGCAATTTGACACATCTTTCTATATATTGCACCGAGTTTAAAGAATAAGTTGCACTATTTATAACTTGTGAATATTGATTGATATATTCTTATATTGATGATTGTATAATATGTAACGGCATTCTAAGCGAATTATTGCAAATTCTCCTCCAGTTAATTTGTGTATGTGAAGGCTTTAGCATCCTTCTTTTTTTCATTTTTTGGATTTACAGGAAACACAAGGACCTTGTACGTGGGTTCTTTATGAATGCAAGTAGCATGCTGAGGTCCAATGGTGAAATTCATGTTAATCACAAGACCAACCCGCCATTTGATGCCTGGTGCATACCGGAACTTGGGATTCGAAGCTTTCTATGGCCAATTGGGTGTATGGAATTCAGGAAAGAAGATTACCCGGGTTATAATAACAAGCGAGGTGACGGGACCAGGTGTGATGAGCCTTTCCCCCTCGGTAAGTGCAGCACGTTCAAGTTTGCCTTGTTAACAAAGAATGACTTCTACCCCACAAGCCAAACAATTCTGAGTAATCATCACTACCCTCTGATAAGCCTCAATCCTCACTCACCACCGTCAGCAATTAGTTGCAGAAATGGACACCTTCCAATGTTAGAAGGAGGAGGAGGCTACTTAAACGGTGGAATAGATTTTCTGGGAAGAGCTGGTGATGTTGGTGGAACCAGTTGTGATTTGCAGAGATCATTGCGGTCTGAATCAACTGTGTTTGGGCATCCACAAACAGATTATGTTATGAATATGGATATGATTCTGGGGAAACAAGTTTCTGGTTATGTTCATGGAATCAGTTCTGACTTACACAGATCATCACGACCTAAATCAACTGAGTTTAGTTATCCACCAACAGGACATGTTAGAAATATGGATACGATAGGGGGAAGACACCTTCCAATGTTAGAAGGAAGAGGAGGCTACTTAAACGGTGGAATAGATTTTCTGGGAAGAGCTGGTGGTGTTGGTGGAACAGTTGTGATTTGCAGAGATCATTGCGGTCTGAATCAACTGTGTTTGGGCATCCACAAACAGATTATGTTATGAATATGGATATGATTCTGGGGAAACAAGTTTCTGGTTATGTTCATGGAATCAGCTCTGACTTACACAGATCATCACGACCTAAATCAACTGAGTTTAGTTATCCACCAACAGGACATGTTAGAAATATGGATATGATTGGGGGGGAGATTTTTTTCTGAATATGTTCATGGAATTAGTTCTGACTTGCAGAGACGCTCATGGCCTGAATCCAGTAATGTTGTGCATCTTGGAACTGATACCCTTAGGCCCTACTATGCCGGTTGGTCCTAGAGTTGGAAATGAAGCCTCTCAATTTGTGGTTCTGGTTGCTAAACCTTTGTTTTGTGGCTTTGTTGGTTATCTTTTAGGTCCCGTTTGTACGAAGCATTGAAAATGAAGGATTGGGATTGGGATTGCAATTGAAAAAATCATTAAAATAGTACTTAGTATGAATAATTGTTTGTTATATGGGATTAGGTATGCCCATAAAGGTGGGATTGGGGAATACCACTTCCTCCCATGGTATTCTCTAATCCCACATACATGGCTTTGACTAATCCCATATATCAAACAATCTCTTATACTAAACACTCTCTTAATAGATTTTTTCAATTGTAATCCCAATCCCAATCCTTCATTTTCAATGCTTTCTACCAAACGTAACCTTAGGTTCTTTTGTTGGCCTGCAGCTACTAGCTGCACTGTGAAGCTGTGCAATTTGATGTTAACTTGGATTTCTAAACTCTAAAGTACTTGGTGTTGAATGAAAAGAAAGAAATCAAAGGGCGATGTGGGTCTTATTTTTGGGTGGACCCATATGAACGAGGAAAAATGTGATTCCATATGTCAAAATGTTTACTTTTAAAGAAAAATAGTTGAGGAGTCTGTTTTAGTCCGAAACAATGCCTCAATCATTTTGCCTTCTAATCTCAAACTACCTCTGTTAATTACATATAACAATTGAAAGTTTTCACCAATGAGAATAGGTTCCACTTTTCAATACAAATAATTAAATAGAGTAGTTTATAAAAATAGATACACATTAATTATAAATAACTAATTTAATTAATTTTTTAATATTTATAAATTAGTTTTTTTTGGTAATATAAATTAGTTATTATGAATAAATTCATGCTGAACTCAACCTTATTCTTAGTTTCCTCTTTCGCTAGTTTAGTAACTTAGCCAAACTATCCTCTTTACTGGGACTGATGGGATCAGGCAATGAACTATTGATCTTTCTGATCAACATTTGAATAATAGATTTATAATTACAACTTAAATGTTAGCAATATTAGTGACCAAAAAAAAAACTTTTACTTGTGAGCTGATATGCTGAATGATCCATTGAATTTAATGATCGTAAATTCCAAGTTATTCATTAACTTTTTAGATTTATGAACTTAGCTTAAATTCCAATTTAAATTCAATGCATTCGTCATAAGAAGTTGAATTAATTAAGTCAATTCAATAACATGAAATAGAAAATAACATCATTCTGTTGTGGAATCTGAATGTACTTAAAATTGCTTGATATATGTTGGTTTTTTTACAGTATTAATAATTATTCATCAAGATAAAAATTAAAGTTTCTAGATAAACTATTTCTCAGCTAGACATTCGCAGATATCTCTCATTTATATAATTATTGCATTTTTCATTTCATTTCTATTTTCACTAACCAAATAATTTGACATGGAGATTACCAAAACTTTTAATTTATGAAGCAGTCTGACTAATGATCCACATTTGTAAATTAATCAAATCCAGCAAAGCAACCAGGCGCAACTTGCTCCTCATGTAATTAGTGTAATCTAATAATAGAAAAATTACTTATAGTAATGAGCGACTTTAAAAGCAAAATTATTAATCAATGATTAGCTGTAATTAAGAATGTTAGTCGCCAATAATTAATGATTCATATGCCCTTACAGTTGAAGTGCGAATCCTGGACCCCACCAAAAATATGAAAGAAATAGTAGGAATTGACCAGAAACTGATTTTAATGTAACTTGTGGTAATCATATTTTTTCTTAATTGTCCATATATACAGCTATTGCATTGTTGTGACACTGTGAACACCGAGCAGACTCCTTGTTGCATTAATTTGTTGTTGGCTAATATAATATGCCCAATATTTTTTCCTTTTATGGGTTTGCCATAGTCATTGTATTAAAAAATAAAAATAAACGTGTGTGTGTATTAAGTTGTAGCCTTAGAAAATAGGATATATATATTAACTTAAAGTATCATAAAGACTTTTAATCTTTTTGATATAATATATTGTCTCTGATCTTTAATATAAAACCTTGTTTGCCTTTTATTTTAGTTCTAAATGTAAGATCTCAATCTACTTTATCTCTCATATTTATCTATTTTTTTCCAAGATAATCCTTTAATAATAGTAGTTCTAGATAACAAACTTAGTTAATAAGGATATTTCAGGAAAAACAACACATATTCATTAGAAATAACTAATTTAACTAAGTTTCTTAATCTCTCCAAATTAATTAACTGGGTCTTATAATTAGGACCGGAGGTAATATAAAACAAATCCCACTTCCTTCACGGACACACTCTATATATATATATATATATATATATAACTAGAGAGAGAGAGAGAGAGAGACGAAATGAATTCAGCATCATTATCGCCTCATCACATTCGATCATACTTGCAGAGCCTGAAAGCACACAGAAGCATATGAAAAATCAAGCATGAAGGTAAGATGAGTCTTGTTCTAATGCAGATAGAATAGTTAATTATACCAACTATTATTCTGATAATGCATGCTTTGAAATTCGCTCCTCCCTCCCTCCCCCTACCCCTCTCTCTCTCTATATATATATACACATATATGTTAAAATGAAATGCACTATCTATGCTTGGTACTGATGATGCAGCAAAAAATAGTGATCAAAGCGACATTAGACTGTAACAAATGCAGAAGCAAGGCCCTCACAATTGCAGCCGCAGCTAAAGGTACGTACATATATATGCATGCCATCAACTTAATTACTAATATATTGTGTGGCAATTAATTAATGTCGTGACTTGAATAATAATGTGCATGTCATGGATCGATGATGATCATGGGTTGAAGAATCGGTATTAACCGGTGTAAAGGATTTTTCTACAATAGTGAGAGAATGAAAGCGAATAATGTTTGGTACTTGTTACCATACAGGCGTGAGTTCGGTGTCCATAGAAGGCAGAGACAGAGACCAGGTGGTGGTGGTCGGAGATGATGTCGACCCGGTTTGTTTGGCGAGGCTTCTCAGAAAGAAGTTCCGCCATGCAAGCATATTGAGTGTTCAACAGCTGAAACAAGAGAGCAAAGAGGAGAAGAATAACAAGGAAGAGGATTATGACAATAAGGTTCCACCTTATTGTCCCACTACTCATCACTACCCACCATACCCTATCTCCTCTTGTCATGTAGTTCATGATCCTTACCCTACTAGTTTTTGCTCCATTCTCTAAGACTTCTTATTAAATATATACCTCAACTAGATCTCAAACCCCGTGCATTTCATATTCATATAAGATATTTGACAGAGTTTTTTGTTCTTGTGTCAAGAACATAATACAACCCTCCCTTCTCTTTTATTCGTTTTTGGAACCGGCTATAAAACATAGACAAAAACAAAGTTAAATTCATTATGCAATGTATGAAGTTTGAAATTAGATATCATTTTGTTCAAGACTATATGAGCAGTGACCATTAACAGTTTAATTTCATAAGTAAATCTGCTGGAATCATCTCATGAAATGTAATTAATCTGGGAAAGCCTAAAAATTGGTTATATCGATGTTTTTGTAGTGTCCCGTACGCCAAAGTCTTATATTTGGAGGATTAAACATTTATTACATACGGAAGTGTTACACAAATTTCATTTAAAAAAAAAAAACATTGGACTACATAACAATATTTAGTTTTTTTTTTTTAAAAAAAAAAAAAGGGACTCAGCGAGAGATTTGACTCAACCTTTTTTTCCCTTTAACTATTATTAATGCAACAAAAGCTCTCAAGCATAATTTGTTTACACAACTATCTGTGATGCTAACAAATTTAAATATTATTACGTCCAAATAGCTCATTTTTCTTAATTATGAATTTTTTTATCATAGTGCTCAAACAAATAACCTTATTTAAAGGAGTATTAAACTCCTTCTACTTGATCCAAACTGCCAATGACTATGGTAGAGTACATGTTAACATTTTATATGTATGCTTTTCTTTCTTTACTAAATTTATTATGTATGGTTGTACTCTTTCGGTCTTTAATATTGAGTTAATTTTAGTCTTAAATATAAGACCTATTTCTCATATTTATTATTTTTTTTTAAATTACCTTTATAGATACTCTCTCAACCAT